>NW_016162035.1:13096-41780 GCF_001687245.7 Rhagoletis zephyria | reverse complement strand
AATTTTCATGCAAATCCATTCAGTCGTTCCCGCATATTAAATAAATGAAACTTTTTTAACAGGTGGCAACTCTTAAAAGAATAGCCTATTAACCAATCCGGCCCATAAGCTATCTGCGTACAAAATTTCATGCAAATTCGTGCAGTCGTTTCCGCGTGATGATTTCCCAAACATCCAAACATACAAACTTTCACATTTATAATATTTATAAGATAAGATATTCCTATCTTGTTTTTGACCGATATAACATTTCCCGTTGGTTTAATCCCATCTCGATTTTGACTGTCGCATAGTGATATGTTTATAACTACTAGTCCTTATAACGTTGCATATACCTGTAAAATGCTTAAAAAAAATGTTCTCTGGAAGTGTGTAAAACCCCGATTTAGAATTTATAATTATGCTCCTTCTTGTAGTCAGAATATTTCGAGCGTGGTATCAAATCAAATTTTTTTCAAAAAAGGTTCTGATAGTTGGTCTTACTTAATTGGAGCCTTCTAAATTCAATGGCGTTCCCAGTTTTTCCCGATTGTCTCCACTTTTGGAGATAGCGGTACTTGAAACTTTGCTTAAATTTGAACTATTTTATAAAAAAAACTGAACAACTGAAGATATTTTACTAAAATTTTGCACAAGCTTGTATTTTAATATTTCCTTCACTATATCATAAAATCATCGAAATCGGTTGACCCTAAAATCTAGCTCCCATACAACTGATTGTCCAGAGACGTTGTTTTGTTTTATAACTCCTCCAAGTAAGCAGGTAAAAATTTAGTATTGGTTCACTTTAACATATAGCACGAATACAATTTATTATTCAGATATTAAGTTAGAGTTATAGTGCAAAAACACATATCTGTGTAATCAGTTGTATTGGAGCTATACGTTAAAGTGCACCCATTTCGATAATTTTAAGGAATAATTAAGGTAATATTAAAAAACCATTATATGCAAAAATTTAGTAAAGCAACTTCAAAACTGAGGGAGTTATTTATAAAACATTTAAAATTGAATCAAATTTTCAAATACCGTTATCTCGAAAACCGGAGCCAATCTGGTAAAACAGGGGATGCCATTGAGTTTAGAAAGTCCCAATTAAGTGAGGTCAACTTTCAAAATATTTGCTCAAAATTTACAACTTGAACAACGTCTAATATTTGAAGCATTTGATGAAAATGAATTACAATTATATTAATCGATTTATTAAGAGAACACGAATAAAATATAAAACATAGGTGTGCTCACAAATTTAAAATCTAATTTTTATTTATTTTTTTTGAGAGTGTACCTATTTTTTAAGGCAAAGAACGTAGATAATAAGAAGGGACAACTGTTATAATTGTAGCGAAAGTGCACAACAGGGGCATGCCTTCTATTTCGCCCTAGTACGTCTTTTGATTGGATCTACGTTCCTTGGTTAAGGTAGGATAAAACTTAAGGTATAATACAATGTTCTGACCAACACTTTGAAAACGAGTTTTGGCTGAAGGATGTTCACATCGGCTGTTAGTATTTCGTTCACATTTCTTGCATCCTTTGATTACAGTTTTGCTACACAAAAACAAAACCAAAATGCTTTTCTTTCATTTCCTTTTCATTAACAACCTCTTACTTTCATTCTTATTTTACTTTGACCAGCCAAAAAAATATTACTTCCACTTTGATAAATAACACAGGTCCACAAAAAAATTCAATGAATGGTTCTTTTGACCAAACCTAGTCTTTTAATTGTTTTTGGGGTCGCTGAAGACGAATCTGAAGTCGGTTTTGCTCCACCACGTCTAGTATTTTTCCTAACCTCAAAAAACACATCGGGTTTTCTCTGTCACGTAAAAGTCAAGTAGTTTTCAGCGAAAACTGCACCCCTATTGCGAATGTCGATTGGCAGTAGATAAACGACTATTAAGCGATTGTCGATTATCGATGCTATTGTGAGTGTCGCTTAGTCGCTCAATTCGTGACTGTGAATACTTTTTAATCGCTCATCCTTCTGTTGCAGCTTTTTGGTCGTTGGAGTTTGCGTTTATAAAATTTAATTAGAAAGTTACTGTAATGGATAAAAAGTAAGTCAATTAAACTGGAAGTCGTAAAAAATTTTGAATTATACGTATGTATGTATGTGTCTGAATTATAGATCAAAAATTGTTAGCAACAACAGGCAACTTGCTCGGTTGGTCGATCTGATGCAGGAGAATGAGGACATAGGCAAAGGAATTTTCAGAAAGAGTAGGTGCGGAAGCTCCGCTTCTATTGCGAAGGACATACAACATTTTTTGTGCATATAACTCCGGCTACGCCATCTACAGTGTTTTTGCGCAGAACCAACATCAAAGTTTACAAACAACTGCATAATTTATTAGTTAAGTAGTGCTTGGAAATTTGAAATCTTTATTTTAAATTAAAGTTTGATTCTTTAACTACACGTTTATGTTCAAGTTTTTTAAAATCAGCTCACGCGTTTGGACACAATTACCAACATCATTTTACAAATAACTAAACCCTACCGTATTTCTGCAAATTCTTCACGATTTGCAAGTTTTACAGGAAGCTGCCCCAGATGGCCACCTTCCATAAAGTTTATTATTGTCTAAAACATCTTTTCCTGCAAATCCTGTAAAACCAACAAAGCATCTGCAACGCAACTATTATTCATAAAATTCACATATGTTCATATACTTCATCTTCCAACTCCACGGGATTCGACGAATCTCGCAATTTCCTCCTTGCTTTATCCAATTCTACTAATCTATTAGCTTTCACATCATCTTCCTCATCACTAAACCATATTTCAACTGTATCAATTTTTTAAATTTTATAATAAAAGCAATTATTTTAAAAATGATGTAAATCAAACTGATGCATCTCAATGCAACACTGTCCTAAGAACTGAATGACGCATCTAATGCAACACTGTGTCATAAGAACCCTTGCAAGTTGACGTTTGCAATCTACACACCACTTCGCTTATATTACGATTTCCGCTATCACGTGTTCTTACTTAAAATTACTGAATATTGCTAACAAATTAGATTAATAAATAGTTGAAGTTACAACAAATAACTGGCGACGAGGTAAAGTCAGTGAGTTCACGGAATCGTAATAAACTACCCGAGGCGTTCGATTTAAGCGTAAAAAGGCAAAAAGGTAAAAAGCTGCATTACCATGGAAGAAACTATCAGGAGACTGCTAAAGCAACAGCAGGACTTTTTAGTGGACGTGGATTGAATACAAATAGAGCATGGATGATTGCACAATTGGAAAAGCAAAAAACAAATCTTGCTAAAATGCAATAAAATCCTCGTGAGTCGACCATAACCTCAAGAAATATATCCGTGCCAGCCTTTCCACCGTATGTGCATACAAAGCAAAGTTTTGACTCGTACATCGCACAATTAACCCAGCACTTCGAAGCGTATTCAGTCATGAAGCAGGAACAGAAACGAGCATTTTACCTCTCGTGGGTAGGAGCCGACTGTTGTGAGCTGCTATCCAAACTTTTCGGCACAGAAGACATACAAGCGCAGACATACGAAAGCATTATAGAAAAGTTGTCAACGCACTACAAGGAAAATGTTCACGTACTGGCCTCAAGATAGGAATTTCTGTCATCGAAAACGAAACCAGAACACAAGTATTCAGAATGGATTGCTGAACTGCGGGGCATAGCACGGAATTGCAGGTTCGTGTGTAGTAACAATACTTGCAAAACGTCATTTATAGATGACCTGCTTCGAGACATTTTAGTTTTGAATTCGCCACATGAACCGGTACGCACTGCAGCACTACAAAAGCCTAATCCGGCACTCGCAGATGTTATAGCTATAGCCGAAAGCTATGAAACAACACATGCCATGAAAAAGCAGATGTCATCTAGCACAGCAGAACGCAGCGAAGTATTTCAGCTGAAACAGCACCAAGCTGAAAAAAAGCATAAGCCAAGCGCAAGCAAGAGTAACTGTTTTCAATCCTGCTCTGGGTGCGGGAAGCACCACTCCAGAAGCCAATGCAAATTTCGTAATGCACAATGCCGAAAGTGCAATCGTTTCGGCCATATCGCACCAGTTTGTAAAGCACAAAGTGCAATTACCGACAATAAAAATAATAAAAAGGAGAAGCAACCGCAGACTAACAACAATAACGCTCAGCGAAGTGTGTCAACGATCAACTTNACCGTACCAAACAAAGTAGGAAACAAATATCTGATTGAAATAGGGGTGAATGAAGTNGCAACCATAACGCTCAGAGAAGAGTGTCAACGATCAACTTTGTTGCTTCAATTACGAGCGCCGTGCCAAACAAAGTAGGAAACAAATATCTGATTGAAATAGGGGTGAATGAAGTACCGGTCAAGTTTCAGATGGATACCGGCGCCACTTGCTCCGTGATTGGCTTAGATGTATGTAATGAAATTGGAAAGCCAAGTCTTACTCCCTATCCAACTAGTAAGCTAATCGCGTATGGGGGAAGTGCTGTAAGCATTTTGGGAACTATTGTTGTCACTATTCATCATGGGCAAATTAAACGGCTAGTGAAACTTGTTGTAGCTAATGTTCAGCAAAATAGTGAAATCCTTGGAACGGATTTGCTAGAAGAATTGGGATTATGCGCGTGCCAAGCACATCACGTAAACGCCGTTACGATGGATCCTAACGAAAATATCGAAGTGTCTTTGAAAAAATTTAAAAATTTGCAGATGTGTTTGAAGGCACGTTGGGTTATTGCACAATTTCAAAAGCTGAGTTACGGCTAAAACATAATGCGACACCTAAGTATTTCAAATCTCGCCCTATACCTTTCGCGCAATTGAATGACTTCAAATTAGAGGGACAGAGTCTAACGGACTGCGGGATATGGAAACCAATTACGTTCAGCAAATGGGCAGCACCCATCGTAGTGGTCACAAAAAAGACGGACGTTTGCGGATATGCGGTGACTTTAAAGCTGTGAACGCACAGCTCGAGGTAGATCACTACCCAATACCCCGCATTGAAGAACTGTGNTCTTGTACAGTAGTTTTAGAGGTTCAAACAGTAAGTCCGATACAGTATTTATTTGCTCATTTATTATTTGTCCTTTGAAGGTCTTCTGTTTATATATTTCCATATTTTCTAATNGATATGCGGTGACTTTAAAGCTGTGAACGCACAGCTCGAGGTAGATCACTACCCAATACCCCGCATTGAAGAACTGTGTGGCAAGCTAAGAGGAGGCACAATCTTCGCCAAAATTGACCTTTCAGACGCATACTTGCAAGTGGGTCTGACCGAAGAAGCGAAGCAGCTAATGGTTGTTAATACCCTATTGGGCTTGTTCCAGTATCAACGCCTGCTGATGGGAGTGGCCAGCGCTCCGGCCCTTTTTCAGAAGCTATTGGAACAAGTCATTGAAGGTATTCCGATGTGTATTAATTATCTTGACGATATATTAGTAGCTGGTAAGTCAATACAAGAGTTATTGGAAAATTTGCAATCAGTATTCGAGCGACTGCAAGCATCTGGGTTAAAATGCCGCAAATCCAAGTGCACTTTTATGCAGCGTCGAGTTGAATATGTCGGATTTGTGTTGGATGCAGCGGGTTGCACGCCGTCTCCAGCTAAGGTTTCAGCTATAAGTGAAATGCCGCGGCCTAAAAATTTTAAGGAAGTATTATGGAACGAATTTCCGTCATCCCTTGTCAAATTTGGTTTGGACACAAACCGGTTTCGGCGTTGTGCCATCTTCAGTGTCATTTTTCGTTCTGCATAATTTTTGTTGGTTGCTCGTATTTATACTCCTTGTTAACTACCTCTTTCTTTTGTTAGGTACGTCTTTTTAGTTTTGCAGTGTTTGCGGTACTCAATAGGTAGATGAATTGTTTTGGCTCGTTTTTGACGGCAGGTAGAAGTCCGTGATTTTTACCCCCTTTGTTTTTGCAGTCGGTGTATTCCCTTCCATATCTGTCCTTAATATTTTCTTGTTGTCATTCTTCTTCTTGTACAGTAGTTTTAGAGGTTCAAACAGTACGTCCGATGCAGTATTTATTTGCTCATTTATTATTTGTCCTTTGAAGGTCTTCTGTTTATATATTTCCATATTTTCTAATATATTCAATCTTTGTCCTTTATGTTGTACACGGAGAAGTTCTGTTGTTTGTCCAATCTTCATTGGTGTGCATTTATTTTTGATCATGTGATTCGCGAAGTTCGATTCTATTGCAGCCTCTGGTTTTCGTTTTTTCTTATTATAATCCCTTATGTGTTCTCGATACCTTGTTCTTATATTTCGCCCTGTTTGTCCTATGTAACTGTGTCGGCACTCACAGGTTAACTTGTAAACACCCTGTTTATCTAGCGGGTCTTCCTCGCTTATTTTCTCTTTCAATATATTTCCCACTGTGTTCCTTGTTTTAAATGATGTCTGAATGTCGTACTTATGAAAGAATTTGGCAAGTTTGTAAGATGTCTTTCCTGTGTAAGTTAGAACTGCCCAAGTTTTTTTATTGTTTTCCTCTTTGCTAGTCTTTTTCGATTTTGTGTAATTTCTTAACTTCTCCACCAGGCCTCTCCTATATCCGTTATTTTCCGCAATGGCATATATTGTATCCAGTTCCTTCTTGTAGCATTCTTCTGTTAGAGGGGTCCTTTCAAGCCTCGTTACTAGTCTGATAAGACGATACTGCACGGTGTGGTGCCTGATATTAGTATTCCGTGCCGAGCCATGAAGACCGTTATCTCCTCTATCTTGCTCTGAAGTTCGTTACAGTTGATTCGTCTGATAAGACGATACTGCACGGTGTGGTGCCTGATATTAGTATTCCGTGCCGACCCATGAAGACCGTTATCTCCTCTATCTTGCTCTGAAGTTCGTTACAGTTGATTCGTCTGATAAGACGATACTGCACGGTGTGGTGCCTGATATTAGTATTCCGTGCCGACCCATGAAGACCGTTATCTCCTCTATCTTGCTCTGAAGTTCGTTACAGTTGATTCGTAAAATCTTTTTGTGCCTAGGGAGACTTAGTGGAATGTGGGGTGTTAGTGATNTTGCTCTGAAGTTCGTTACAGTTGATTCGTCTGATAAGACGATTCTGCACGGTGTGGTGCCTGATATTAAGTAGTATTCCGTGCCGACCCATGAAGACCGTTATCTCCTCTATCTTGCTCTGAAGTTCGTTACAGTTGAATTGTAAAATCTTTTTGTGCCTAGGGAGACTTAGTGGAATGTGGGGTGTTAGTGATATGTGTTGCCGTGTCGCCACATGCTGTGCTAGCTGCTGCTGAGGCTGTAGTAGTAGCAGTCCATTGCCTGTGAGTCATGAGGCCTGAGCAAACTCGGAGATGGCTCCACCCGTTGCACTTATTGCATCTGACAGAGGTGGAGTTGTGGTGTAATCGCCTCTGGCACACGCAGCAGGTATATATTTCTGGTCCAGGGTTTGACTCAATGCCAGCCCTGAGCAGATGTATGCGAAGAAGAAGTAGCCCCTTTTGAGGGATTTCGCCGAAACAACAGCAACAACTTGGTCGGTAAAACCCGAGTCATTCTGGTACGTAGAACCGGCTGTCGTGGGAATGGGAATCTTCTTCTACTTCAATCTGGTAATAACCAGACATAAGGTCTAACGTAGTGTGAAATTTTTTTCCAGACCATGTTGCCAAAACCCCATCCACTGTAGGCATCAACCACGGCTGCTTTACAGTTATTGTGTTCAGCCCGCGAAAATCTACACAGAGCCTACCTTACATGGCATACTGTTCGGATTTTTAACTATTGGTCTCTGAGACATTAAGTTAATTTCTATCTTGAATGTCCTGGACTTTTCCAATTCGGGCAACTTTTCTCTGAAACAGTTCCCGAATGCATTCACTAAATCAATTAAGTTTTGCTCTACATTCGCTTCCAGTGAACTACAAATATCTAAATCACTTCTACTAATTGCCATAACTCTGCATAGCAAGTCGATTCCGATAAGTGCGTCATGCGTCATCACGGAGTCATTTATAATTAGCAACTCGACAATACGTAACACATCATCAAATCGAATGCACGCTGATAGTTTTCCGTGGCAAACAACCTCGCCACCCGCGAAACCAATTAACTTTTCATTACACGCAATGATACATAAACCACACTTCTCTGCAATCGACCGCTTCACAAAGGATTTTCTGCTACCCAAATCAATGAGCGCTTTACACATTTTTATCACAAACTTTATTAATTGATGTTGCACTTTCTACAAATTGTTCACTTTCCTCATATTCGTCACTTGATATCTGATGTACACGGTTAACATGTTTTGTCTCAACCTTTCTTTTGGGCTTCACACAATTCCTAGCTAAGTGGCCCCTTTCCCTACAATTGTAGCAAATTGGTCCGATTTCACTTTGATTTGTACTTCTGTTTTACAGCAAATTATCGTCGGATAATCCGTTCACAATATATCGGATTATCGAACTGTCATCGATATTATCTCGGCGGCCTATTGCTTATTTATTTTCGTCCTCATCATTCTAATATGAGTATCCAATGAATTTCTCATTTTACATCCCCCAAGCCTACTAACAACAGCAAAGATTACAATGGTATCTTCCCTGTGATACATTGCTCTCAACTGCTCAACTTTCTCGATGAATTGTGTTGATGAATATATGTTGTCAGTAGCGTTGAACTCTGGCAGAATCGCTGCTATTTCACTCGGCTTATGTGTATTTATGTTTCTCGTTGCATACGGACATCGCTCTCCCCCTGTCAAAAATTCTGAATCAACCCAAGGCGCTGATCGATTTGAATATTTTAACGGTGTTGCAAATCCAACGTTTGTTGCTCCTGCTGCTCGCTGTGATGTGTGCGCATGAGTAAATGGCATCGGCTGTGTTGTATGCTACGTTATATGTGCCAAGTACGGCTGCCCGAAGTTTAATACGACGAAATTGTATGCTGAAAAGTCGGCAGTATACAAGCGTACTGCGATGTAAGTGGAAAATTGCTTTATATTGGCATTGAAAACGAAGCCAGTAATGCTTGGGACGCCGGCATTGCTATTGAGGCTGCTTGTTGCAAGTGCCAGTCTGCTGATCAATTCAGCTTTCGTGCCACTCGTTTAAAATTTAAGCTTTTGCAATGCTGCTTTAAATTTCGCGACTGTTAAACGATTTACGTCCGTGACCACTTCTGAGATCTGTCGCTACAGATAGATTCAGGACAACCAGCTTTATTCAGTTCAATTTAACGACAGACCAATTTTACATTTACATAAAATAAACTCACATACAAAAACCAACAGAATGAGTATTTCAGTATACAGACAGAATGAACGTTATGAAGTTAAAATGAAAAATTAATAGAGATGCCAATGAATACGTAATTAGCAATGACATGAAGGAAACAATTACGGCCCCTCCTTTGAATTAAAAATAATGGAATTTCTTAAAATTGTCAAATAGGGCTATTTGCATTGATAGTGGTGATGTTGTATGTAAATAAAAACTTGTATTTAATTTAGTGAGTACACCATATATGTATAAGCGCACTTTAGCTAAGTGAGCGCCGCTCTTCCGATGGCAATGACAGAACTCATGGCATGACTATTCGACTCATTTTACCCGATTGAGAAGGGAACAGTACACGAGCATATGTACCGTCGTATCAAATTTTGTTACAGAAACAAAATACATGGGAAAAATTACCAAACACCGAGTTACCGAGTACCAAGTTCGCCGTAAAGACCCCTATTATTGTTATGAACTACTGAGTGCGTGACAACGGCGAAACAATAGAGTTCTCACCCCTATGTGGTAGTTTTGGTAAAATGCTAGTTGCTACTTCGAAATTTTATCAACTGTGCACGTCCTTTTCAGCTTGCTTTTGTTAGTGTGGCAAATTAGATTTATCAACAGCTAAAAAAAAATCTAATGAATTTTACTTACCCATATGCGTTAAGCCCAAAATAAAATAGCCCAGTGGCAGTGACAGTTTTTAAAATCAGGTGTTACTGCTAATATTAACAGTCACTGCCGCAGCAAACACAATACGGCGTTGTCAGTGACTGCTTTTTTTGATATTCCCTTTTGTTTGTTTACATTTTTGTTGTTGCCTTTTAGGCTTCAGTGACATCAATAGAAGTTGGCTGCGTTTCATTTATGTCAAATTCAACATGCGAAATTTGCTGCGATGAAGGCAGTGGGGGAGTGAATTTAGAATTTGGGCTAAACTGAGCAGTACTGCTAGCTGCCACTGCTGTATTGTGAGTCGCCACAACCATCGATAGTTTTCCAAACCTAGATTGCAGCTTATCCAATACCAGAAAAAATATCATCCTTGCCTTCGATAATCGGAGTAAAAGTGAAATTAGTGGAGATCTTATCAGGCTAAGCTAATATTCGCGGCTTGCGTTTTGGTACGCACGCAGTCGAATTGGTTTTTTGCGTCATCCAAAATGGGTTTGCGTGCGTTTGCATTTGATTTCATTGAGTGAAACGTCAAATCAAAATGTCACGCAGAACAAAAATTGGAAATTGAGTTAGCTTCATATGCACGCCGTTCAATTTTGGTTGGTCGCATACAAGTCGTATGTGCATGAGAAATGTTTGACAGCAAATTGGCGTCGTTCGTTAATATTAGGTTAGCCTGTAAGCCCGCTGGTACGTAAACCCGAGACAACTGTCACGTTCTATCATACCAGAGCGCCATGTAAATAAAAACTCAACAACGCAGAATTGTCAGCAGTGGAATTCTGACTATCGCCACGCTAAATTTTCGTCGCCAAAATTCTCTAAAGCGAAGATCACACGATTTGTACATTTGCACGGAATTGTAAATTTAGGCAGTCACAGAGTGGTGTTGTTTAGAAACTTGAGTCCGGCTCAAGAAAAGAATTTCAGAACAACAACACTATGTATCTGCCAAAATGTACAAATGTACAAATCGTGTGATGGCTGCTTAAATGAAATGCAGTGGGATCTAAAAGTATAGAGCATGGAAAAGTAACAGATCCAATGCGTAGTCAGGCTTTGTGTATTGTTAGGCGAACTTGCTATTCTTTTGAAGGTTTTTGGCGATGAAAATTAGCGATAGCAAATGTTGGAAGTCGGCTGTAGCTACGAAAGACGTGTGTAATTCGCACAACCAAGCAAAAATAAACAATTTTCACAACATTCATAAATGTACAACATATTCGCACTGAAAGGGTATGTTATGACATGCTCACGCACAAAAATGTATCTGCGATAAGATTTCATATGCGAAAAAACTGGCAGTTCATATGTGAGGGCCCAAAGCAGGGGGGGCTACTCTGTCTTCAAATGGATTATGTCTACTTTTGGCAGTTCAGCCTAAAAGTGTTGATGCCGAAATATGTTTTTCATCATTTGTGATGTATACGTTCCTCAATCACGTGCTAAACAGCAACATCAATTGCTAAGTCCCAATTTAAAAATTGTACAGGAGAGGAAAAACTTCGTATAGCCATTTTCTTCAAGTATTTCGCACCGGTTTTGAACCGGAAAACCGCTTTTCTCTATTAATTAACTGAACCATTAACGGAACCGAAATTTTCCTCAAATGTTTGATCTGAACCAAAAACCGAACCACTTTCTGTAAAGGTTTAAAGGTTCGTTTCAAACAAATTTCAATAGATAAATCTACCCACTTTTTCTTCATTCTGTTAAACATGGTAATACCTACCATGTTTTTTTACCATGTGACAATATCAAATGTAAAGGCAGCCCATCTCACTTCACCCTTAATCTTGCGCGTTGTTGCACTTGACACTTGACACTTAAATTTGCGCCTTATTTTTTTGTTTTTCGAACCGTTGAATCGAACCGAAACCCCGGTACAAAGACCAAAAAACCGCTTTGACGAACCAATCCAAAAGTGCAACAACGGTTCGAACCGCTGAACCGAACCGACCGAATTTTTCATCCGGTTCACGTCCCTGGTTATTTCACATTCAATTGGGAAAATACAATAGTGGTATTCATCTAAACCGATGACTTTATCAAGCAGATAATCTTATAAGTTTACGCACTCCGTTACATGAACGACCCTCACTTTCTTTTCGTTTACACATGCGAAAATTGTCGTGTTTTCTTTGGTTATAGAGCTCAGTATCACTAACTTTATAAAGAAATTATAGAAACTTACTCACTAAATGGGAAAAAATTATATTTACGAGATAATATTTATTTAAATAAATATACATATAACATAAAGGCATGATTCAATAATACAAGGTTGGATAAGCTGGCAGTTGTCTCGCTCGCGCATTCCGCCTTAGCCTGTGTTGCCTTCTTTTTTGATTTGTAGTAACTACTACTAAAATACAAGGAGAAATATTGTCTTCGTATAAAAAGTACAACAGGCAACACTGCCGATATTTTCATCGATTGTTTCGTGGAAATTCATTTTCTTATTGGGCAAATTCAAGTAAGTATGGCAAAAAAATCAAAAATAATGGAAATATTTTGAATTACAACAATAATTTACATATTTATTTGCAGGGCATTGGAGTAATTCATAATTTGTATTCAAAAAGTAGCGTTTTACAACAAGTGCAGGCGTTGCAAGTAAGTTTTGCATGCTAGGATCCCTGTGTGACTTGGGTGTCCGTCCACGTTTGCTGGTGCATGCACTTTTACCACTGCAGCGTTTGGGTTGGTCAAGTGCAGCCTTTGCATATTTACAAGTAAAGCAGGGATCACACGATTTGTACATTTGTACACAAAATGCCAAATTTAGATTTGCCCACATTTGCGCATTTGGATAGCGATGTACAAATGATTTGTTTTGCGATCAGACGATTTGGCTGCCAAAGATCCAAATGATTTGGTACACATATGCGCACAGCAGTAAAGTGACAAATATTGTCCACATTCATTCACACAATTTAACCATTTGGTCATAAATACTTAAACAGCTGATCCGGTGTCAACCATACTTTTGCATTTATGATTTCGTGAGATTTGAAGTGAAATATAAAATATGAAGGTAAAAAACGCGTTTTTCATAGGTTGAAGCATATACTTGCTCGTAACTTTATTACATATGCCATTTAAGAGAAAACATTTCGTCGTCTACAACCGTTTATAAATGGTTAATTTGTCTTGAGAATGGGCACCCTATGTATGTATACTAGTAAACAAAATAGTCGGACAAGTCGTAATTTAAAATGAAAAAATGTTAAAAATTAAAATTTTGCATATACTCTGTAAGATTCCTTTCAGTGATCGGACTTCTACCACATTGTTGTAGATCTGCCACTTTTTAGAGCACATCTACCACACAAGGTCTGAAATCTACCTACATATTGGCGCGTATTCATAGTCCAGCAACTAAGTCGAAACTAACAAAGTTGCAACTTAAATTTAAGTACCAACTTAAAATTTACCTCTATTCATAGTCGCATTTCAGACTTCTACTAAGTAGTTTCGACTTAGNGAACAACCGCAGTGATGTGAAGTCGATGTTTATCGAAAGCATGCTGTGAAACATACAAATAGTAGATATCTAAATGTTATGCACAATTTTACTTTAAAAGAACGAGCGTGAAACTGACTTATTATTTGAAAATTTATCTAAATTATTCAATTAAAAAATTGTGATGCAGCTTTATTCGAATTGTAATCCGCATTTAATTTCATCTTCCGATTAAAATGGATCGCTCTTTGTAAATCTTAATTGCAGATTATTCAATATTATCAAAATCACCCTCTACCAACTTAATTTTTACATATTTCGTCTGTTTTCCCTTAATTTGATAAAATACTTCTTCCTAGTTACGACTTAGTTGCAGCTGCAGCCGAAACTAAATTTTAAGTTGGTACTTAGCCAGAAAAGTCGAAACTAAGGCGACTATGAATAGCTTTAGTTGTGACTTAGAATAGTTTCGACTTAATTGAGCACTAAATATGACTATGAATATGCGCCATTGTTTTTGAGTAGTTTTATTTTTACTCAACATAATTTTCTTAATTTTAAGAGCAAAAATTGTCCAACACTAAACACTAACAACAGGCAGAATGGGAGGATAAAATAAACTAAAATAGTAAATTTTCTCAGTAATAAATTTTTCGAAAGAAAACGTGGTTTTATTGTGTTAAATTGCAAAATATATGATTTATAAAAAGAATTAATAGCGAAAATTATAAAAACCGGCGATTTTTGTGAAAGGATTAGCAAATTTCAGTGCATCTCAAATTTCTAAAGCGTTTTTTACTTTTACTTGAGAATTGTCAAAATCGGCTAATCCCAAGTAGCATTTCTGGGACGAGCCACATTTGTTCGATACATCGTGATGTGATAAAAATAAAAGCTGGCAGCACTCCGCAAGGTTGCAGAAATCTTTCAAAATATGTTCGAAACTGTCAAGGAAAAAATTGCCAAAACTCAACGCAATTTGTATCAACTTCAATCTTGCACTTTATTATACTACAAGTAATTTTTAGCAAAAAAAACCGACTTCAACTCACATATAAAAAATAAATATATATATATTTATATCTCTCATGATCCACTGATCGGATCTTAACCAGATTAGTATGGGACCACCTCTGAGACACCAAAGTTATGCGGTAACATACATAAAAATTATAATAAAAATAAAAATAAAATATTCCAACGAACTGATAACCTCCTCCTTTTTTGGAAGTCCCTTAAAAATTAATTTTATTTTAGATTCTAATTAAAGTGTTTGCAATTTAGGTGAAACCTTGTAGATTTTTTTTAAATTTTTGTACAAAGTTTGATCCAAAACCTGAGATCTACACATTTTTTTGAAATCTACCACATTTTTTTCCAGATTCTACCACACAAATTTTTTTTAAGTCCGAAAACTGATTCCTTTGCCATTTCTTAAGAAAAATTATCAATTTAAACATTGTTGAAAGCCGCGAAATGTCTTATCGTGAATCACATACATATATACGTATTTTTCACCGGGTAAACAGAAATAAAGTTACGAGCAAGTATACCTGTGCGTCACCCTTTGAAAAATGCGGTTTTTTACCTTAAGGGTGTATTTAAAATTCTGAGTATGCAGATGTTACTGCTTGAATATACCTTCAACAAGTGTGAACCTCGAAAAAAACTATATAATTTTTTTTTGTCACACAGTGTAATTTAGATCGTCTTTAATAATCTATATATTGTAGTTTAAAGTACAAAACCGCGTATCAACAAAATGCAAAGCCGCCTATGTAAGGTTGCATAAATTATTATCTAGATAGTAAAAACACTCATACATATTTCAAAATGGTTCTCTTTTTATAAAGCAATCGCAATTCTGGATAGTGTATTTCAGGACGACTGGATAAGGATTGAGCCAACAGCTTCTGTAAGCAAATCCAATTTTTGGCAGCAAATGTCAGTTACGCGAGTGACGATACGCGGTTTTGTACTTTATACGACGATATCTTGTATTTATATGTGTATAGCCAGCAAAAACTGCGGAAAGAGATCCGAAAACTGAAAGAAAGGTGAATAGTAAAGTGCCACGAAGGGTTGGGAAACGAATACTTTTCCGGTTGGTTTTCTAAAATTTTTCATTCTGAACTTCACATATGCTTTTTCATAGTTAATTATACTCAGAAATTAATTATACTTTTATAAATACTTTTTAATATATTCGTCTGCCGGCATAAGAACCTGGGACCTCATGAAAGCTTAGTCGCACGCTTCTCTGCACACTCTGCACTCAGCCAGTGTCGAATACGTATATGTACATGTTTTCAAATGTTTCAATTGAGCAAATATTTTAAAATTATTGTTTTCAAATAAGGTGATATTTTTCGGTAGTTTTCGGATACGAATATTATATTAAATATTAAAATTTTACCAAAGTTAAAAAATACAAAGATTCGCAAGCACGAAATGGCAATACCGCTCAACAATATTTGTATATTTGTCACTGGCATTTGTCATCAAGTGGCAAATCAGATATTTGGTCATTTGCGTAATTTTGATTTCGCTTATGTAGCAGCATTGCGTTCACACGATTTGGCCACCAGGTTGGGTTTTCATTTGCCACAAGAAGGCAAATANTGCGGTTTTTTACCTTAAGGGTGTATTTAAAATTCTGAGTATGCAGATGTTACTGCTTGAATATACCTTCAACAAGTGTGAACCTCGAAAAAAACTATATAATTTTTTTTTGTCACACAGTGTAATTTAGATCGTCTTTAATAATCTATATATTGTAGTTTAAAGTACAAAACCGCGTATCAACAAAATGCAAAGCCGCCTATGTAAGGTTGCATAAATTATTATCTAGATAGTAAAAACACTCATACATATTTCAAAATGGTTCTCTTTTTATAAAGCAATCGCAATTCTGGATAGTGTATTTCAGGACGACTGGATAAGGATTGAGCCAACAGCTTCTGTAAGCAAATCCAATTTTTGGCAGCAAATGTCAGTTACGCGAGTGACGATACGCGGTTTTGTACTTTATACGACGATATCTTGTATTTATATGTGTATAGCCAGCAAAAACTGCGGAAAGAGATCCGAAAACTGAAAGAAAGGTGAATAGTAAAGTGCCACGAAGGGTTGGGAAACGAATACTTTTCCGGTTGGTTTTCTAAAATTTTTCATTCTGAACTTCACATATGCTTTTTCATAGTTAATTATACTCAGAAATTAATTATACTTTTATAAATACTTTTTAATATATTCGTCTGCCGGCATAAGAACCTGGGACCTCATGAAAGCTTAGTCGCACGCTTCTCTGCACACTCTGCACTCAGCCAGTGTCGAATACGTATATGTACATGTTTTCAAATGTTTCAATTGAGCAAATATTTTAAAATTATTGTTTTCAAATAAGGTGATATTTTTCGGTAGTTTTCGGATACGAATATTATATTAAATATTAAAATTTTACCAAAGTTAAAAAATACAAAGATTCGCAAGCACGAAATGGCAATACCGCTCAACAATATTTGTATATTTGTCACTGGCATTTGTCATCAAGTGGCAAATCAGATATTTGGTCATTTGCGTAATTTTGATTTCGCTTATGTAGCAGCATTGCGTTCACACGATTTGGCCACCAGGTTGGGTTTTCATTTGCCACAAGAAGGCAAATATTTGGCTTTTCTGATAAATGACGAATGTAATTTAGAGTTCACATGATTTGTCTATCAATTTGACACATTTTTAGCCAAATCGTGTGATCCCAGCTTAAGTATACCACGCCATAAAAGCGAAAGTGGAAATATTAATAAAGATATTTTCTTGTGCTCATTGGGACTGATTGCAGAAAAAGTACACAACCTTACAAAAAATTATCATTTTTAAAAAACGAAATGTAAATAAATTGCGATATTGAAGACATATTTTTAAAGTTTAACCGATATAATGATTAAGAAGACTGATTGGAGAAAAAAGTAAAAAACATTCCGCAAAATTTAGATATTTAAATAACCAAATGTAATTAAATTGCGATATTGAAGATATAACTTTTAAATGTAACCAATATAATGATTAGCAAAACTGATTGGAGGAAAAAGTAGAAAACATTACTAAAAAATTTAAATGACAAAAAAACCAAATGTAATTCAATTTAAGATATTGAAATTGTAATCTTTAAATGCAACAAATATAATAATTTTTAAAAGATTAATTTATATGCATTAAACCAATTGCATCTTTACTATTTGTATAATTCTTCATATAGTCCCTTTAAATAGAGGATTTGTTTGAATTCCATTCATTTTGTTTAATACATCCTGGAATTTCAATGNCATATTTCAAAATGGTTCTCTTTTTATAAAGCAATCGCAATTCTGGATAGTGTATTTCAGGACGACTGGATAAGGATTGAGCCAACAGCTTCTGTAAGCAAATCCAATTTTTGGCAGCAAATGTCAGTTACGCGAGTGACGATACGCGGTTTTGTACTTTATACGACGATATCTTGTATTTATATGTGTATAGCCAGCAAAAACTGCGGAAAGAGATCCGAAAACTGAAAGAAAGGTGAATAGTAAAGTGCCACGAAGGGTTGGGAAACGAATACTTTTCCGGTTGGTTTTCTAAAATTTTTCATTCTGAACTTCACATATGCTTTTTCATAGTTAATTATACTCAGAAATTAATTATACTTTTATAAATACTTTTTAATATATTCGTCTGCCGGCATAAGAACCTGGGACCTCATGAAAGCTTAGTCGCACGCTTCTCTGCACACTCTGCACTCAGCCAGTGTCGAATACGTATATGTACATGTTTTCAAATGTTTCAATTGAGCAAATATTTTAAAATTATTGTTTTCAAATAAGGTGATATTTTTCGGTAGTTTTCGGATACGAATATTATATTAAATATTAAAATTTTACCAAAGTTAAAAAATACAAAGATTCGCAAGCACGAAATGGCAATACCGCTCAACAATATTTGTATATTTGTCACTGGCATTTGTCATCAAGTGGCAAATCAGATATTTGGTCATTTGCGTAATTTTGATTTCGCTTATGTAGCAGCATTGCGTTCACACGATTTGGCCACCAGGTTGGGTTTTCATTTGCCACAAGAAGACAAATATTTGGCTTTTCTGATAAATGACGAATGTAATTTAGAGTTCACATGATTTGTCTATCAATTTGACACATTTTTAGCCAAATCGTGTGATCCCAGCTTAAGTATACCACGCCATAAAAGCGAAAGTGGAAATATTAATAAAGATATTTTCTTGTGCTCATTGGGACTGATTGCAGAAAAAGTACACAACCTTACAAAAAATTATCATTTTTAAAAAACGAAATGTAAATAAATTGCGATATTGAAGACATATTTTTAAAGTTTAACCGATATAATGATTAAGAAGACTGATTGGAGAAAAAAGTAAAAAACATTCCGCAAAATTTAGATATTTAAATAACCAAATGTAATTAAATTGCGATATTGAAGATATAACTTTTAAATGTAACCAATATAATGATTAGCAAAACTGATTGGAGGAAAAAGTAGAAAACATTACTAAAAAATTTAAATGACAAAAAAACCAAATGTAATTCAATTTAAGATATTGAAATTGTAATCTTTAAATGCAACAAATATAATAATTTTTAAAAGATTAATTTATATGCATTAAACCAATTGCATCTTTACTATTTGTATAATTCTTCATATAGTCCCTTTAAATAGAGGATTTGTTTGAATTCCATTCATTTTGTTTAATACATCCTGGAATTTCAATGAAACCATGGTTTATTTTGAATATTTGGGAACATTTCTTCAAAGATTTCAAAAATATTTCTTTGGCAAGAATTTTATGTGAATATCCATTTATTTCATTTTTAATATTTATGTGGCCATAAAAAGTTAATTCATTGTCTATTGTGTAGATCAGTGGAATCTTCTTTATATATTTAATTCAATTTGTATACAAAAACGCATTTCAGCACTACCAGACTACTTACTTTTCCTACTACCCAAAAGGAGATAAAATTGTTACCCGCTTCTCTTTCCTTGTCAAATGCAGCCTTACAAGGCAGTCGATTGACACAAATGTCAATATTTATCCAACCTTGTATTATTGAATCATGACATAAAGGCTATTTATTTGAAGCAAGTTAAAAGAAACAATGGCAGAATGTCTGTTTGTGTATAACTNGTGACGATACGCGGTTTTGTACTTTATACGACGATATCTTGTATTTATATGTGTATAGCCAGCAAAAACTGCGGAAAGAGATCCGAAAACTGAAAGAAAGGTGAATAGTAAAGTGCCACGAAGGGTTGGGAAACGAATACTTTTCCGGTTGGTTTTCTAAAATTTTTCATTCTGAACTTCACATATGCTTTTTCATAGTTAATTATACTCAGAAATTAATTATACTTTTATAAATACTTTTTAATATATTCGTCTGCTGGCATAAGAACCTGGGACNCCGGCATAAGAACCTGGGACCTCATGAAAGCTTAGTCGCACGCTTCTCTGCACACTCTGCACTCAGCCAGTGTCGAATACGTATATGTACATGTTTTCAAATGTTTCAATTGAGCAAATATTTTAAAATTATTGTTTTCAAATAAGGTGATATTTTTCGGTAGTTTTCGGATACGAATATTATATTAAATATTAAAATTTTACCAAAGTTAAAAAATACAAAGATTCGCAAGCACGAAATGGCAATACCGCTCAACAATATTTGTATATTTGTCACTGGCATTTGTCATCAAGTGGCAAATCAGATATTTGGTCATTTGCGTAATTTTGATTTCGCTTATGTAGCAGCATTGCGTTCACACGATTTGGCCACCAGGTTGGGTTTTCATTTGCCACAAGAAGGCAAATATTTGGCTTTTCTGATAAATGACGAATGTAATTTAGAGTTCACATGATTTGTCTATCAATTTGACACATTTTTAGCCAAATCGTGTGATCCCAGCTTAAGTATACCACGCCATAAAAGCGAAAGTGGAAATATTAATAAAGATATTTTCTTGTGCTCATTGGGACTGATTGCAGAAAAAGTACACAACCTTACAAAAAATTATCATTTTTAAAAAACGAAATGTAAATAAATTGCGATATTGAAGACATATTTTTAAAGTTTAACCGATATAATGATTAAGAAGACTGATTGGAGAAAAAAGTAAAAAACATTCCGCAAAATTTAGATATTTAAATAACCAAATGTAATTAAATTGCGATATTGAAGATATAACTTTTAAATGTAACCAATATAATGATTAGCAAAACTGATTGGAGGAAAAAGTAGAAAACATTACTAAAAAATTTAAATGACAAAAAAACCAAATGTAATTCAATTTAAGATATTGAAATTGTAATCTTTAAATGCAACAAATATAATAATTTTTAAAAGATTAATTTATATGCATTAAACCAATTGCATCTTTACTATTTGTATAATTCTTCATATAGTCCCTTTAAATAGAGGATTTGTTTGAATTCCATTCATTTTGTTTAATACATCCTGGAATTTCAATGAAACCATGGTTTATTTTGAATATTTGGGAACATTTCTTCAAAGATTTCAAAAATATTTCTTTGGCAAGAATTTTATGTGAATATCCATTTATTTCATTTTTAATATTTATGTGGCCATAAAAAGTTAATTCATTGTCTATTGTGTAGATCAGTGGAATCTTCTTTATATATTTAATTCAATTTGTATACAAAAACGCATTTCAGCACTACCAGACTACTTACTTTTCCTACTACCCAAAAGGAGATAAAATTGTTACCCGCTTCTCTTTCCTTGTCAAATGCAGCCTTACAAGGCAGTCGATTGACACAAATGTCAATATTTATCCAACCTTGTATTATTGAATCATGACATAAAGGCTATTTATTTGAAGCAAGTTAAAAGAAACAATGGCAGAATGTCTGTTTGTGTATAACTTCATTTGTCAGGGCTACCAAACTTTACGGCCAAATTATCAGGGAAACAAAACAAACAGAACGGATAATAATTGAACCAGATTTCTATCAGGATCATATCGTTGTTGAATTTGAGTGCCAAATTTGCATGCGGATCCCGATTATTGCCCAAGAAAACATAGCTGGAGTTGCGACAGAGTTGCATTGGCTTCAGTTTATAAAATTTATTCAGTGNGTTAAAAAATACAAAGATTCGCAAGCACGAAATGGCAATACCGCTCAACAATATTTGTATATTTGTCACTGGCATTTGTCATCAAGTGGCAAATCAGATATTTGGTCATTTGCGTAATTTTGATTTCGCTTATGTAGCAGCATTGCGTTCACACGATTTGGCCACCAGGTTGGGTTTTCATTTGCCACAAGAAGGCAAATATTTGGCTTTTCTGATAAATGACGAATGTAATTTAGAGTTCACATGATTTGTCTATCAATTTGACACATTTTTAGCCAAATCGTGTGATCCCAGCTTAAGTATACCACGCCATAAAAGCGAAAGTGGAAATATTAATAAAGATATTTTCTTGTGCTCATTGGGACTGATTGCAGAAAAAGTACACAACCTTACAAAAAATTATCATTTTTAAAAAACGAAATGTAAATAAATTGCGATATTGAAGACATATTTTTAAAGTTTAACCGATATAATGATTAAGAAGACTGATTGGAGAAAAAAGTAAAAAACATTCCGCAAAATTTAGATATTTAAATAACCAAATGTAATTAAATTGCGATATTGAAGATATAACTTTTAAATGTAACCAATATAATGATTAGCAAAACTGATTGGAGGAAAAAGTAGAAAACATTACTAAAAAATTTAAATGACAAAAAAACCAAATGTAATTCAATTTAAGATATTGAAATTGTAATCTTTAAATGCAACAAATATAATAATTTTTAAAAGATTAATTTATATGCATTAAACCAATTGCATCTTTACTATTTGTATAATTCTTCATATAGTCCCTTTAAATAGAGGATTTGTTTGAATTCCATTCATTTTGTTTAATACATCCTGGAATTTCAATGAAACCATGGTTTATTTTGAATATTTGGGAACATTTCTTCAAAGATTTCAAAAATATTTCTTTGGCAAGAATTTTATGTGAATATCCATTTATTTCATTTTTAATATTTATGTGGCCATAAAAAGTTAATTCATTGTCTATTGTGTAGATCAGTGGAATCTTCTTTATATATTTAATTCAATTTGTATACAAAAACGCATTTCAGCACTACCAGACTACTTACTTTTCCTACTACCCAAAAGGAGATAAAATTGTTACCCGCTTCTCTTTCCTTGTCAAATGCAGCCTTACAAGGCAGTCGATTGACACAAATGTCAATATTTATCCAACCTTGTATTATTGAATCATGACATAAAGGCTATTTATTTGAAGCAAGTTAAAAGAAACAATGGCAGAATGTCTGTTTGTGTATAACTTCATTTGTCAGGGCTACCAAACTTTACGGCCAAATTATCAGGGAAACAAAACAAACAGAACGGATAATAATTGAACCAGATTTCTATCAGGATCATATCGTTGTTGAATTTGAGTGCCAAATTTGCATGCGGATCCCGATTATTGCCCAAGAAAACATAGCTGGAGTTGCGACAGAGTTGCATTGGCTTCAGTTTATAAAATTTATTCAGTGAAATCGCTGTAGAAATTTCAGAAATGTGTAAACGAGTTTCCTTGCAAATTTTGACATTTCATTTATAAGGTTCACACAATTATAAGTTTATACGGTTTACAATGCATTTATAAGGTTTGATGAATACCCTTAATAACACAAATTTGCGTTATTGCCGTTTGTGTTATTGGGTACATATCGATCAGATAGGCATCATGCCATTTTGACAGCATGCATGATAAATCGGGACAAAACTTAAAAACGAAATTTGACAACTTGTAAGACACATTTAATAGAAGCTGAAGACGTGGGGTAACTTCCGAAATCTTCAACATAACCTTCAAGCTTTGTTTTTATTTATTTATTTTTTTTTTTTTTTATGCAAACACACTCACTCTGACATGTAACCAACCAAAAATACTTAAAAATTAATTAAAGTCAACAATATCTTTGGTTGTCAAACACACTACAGCTGCTCGTCTAACACATTTACCAGCAAAACAATCTTCGGACTAAAATCGGTAACTTCTGACTAATGGGTCGACTACGGATGGCAACCGAACTTCAGAGGCCTGATTTGCTATATTGGCAACTGCATTTTGTGGTTGCCGCGGAAATTTTGATTGAGATAATTTATTTATTTTTTTCAACTGCTTCTTCAGTTTTTTTGAGGACAGTATGCAGCTCTCAAGAAAATCAAAAACTCCATATAAATTGAGTCAAATTTCCTTAAGGCAGTACGCAGTTCTTAGGAAATTTGCTACGCTTTCTACTACGGTTTTCTAAAGTTTTTATGAGGAAGGAGTGCGGCAACAAGCTGTGAAGTATCAGATGTCAAAATTCCTTGGACACGTGTGATATAATAGCAAATTTTTTCTTGACCGTTTTCTGGAGAGCTGCATATGGCCATCACACTCAAATATGCTGGTATTTAAAAATTTCATTGTCTTCAACTTTAGAGCACTTAATTAAATATAGTAGCTATACATAATATACATTTGGATTTCAGTGGCGTTGCCCATCGGCATCTCAACTGCGGTTGCGTTGCAATCCATAATCGGCCCATAAGAAAGTACATCGGTTGCTCTCTTAACAGTTTCATATATTAATAAATTTGGTTTAAAAAAAAGTTAAGTTCCGACGCGTACGGGATCGCAACTGATATTTCGAACAGTGATTTTAGAAAATATCATGGGATGAGTTGTTTTGTCATTGGCTTAGGAATAAGGTTGTATTGCAGTAAAAACCTATTACAATATTTTATTTTTTTTTCAGGCAACTATGCATCACAAACACAGCCCATACAGATCTCCGTAAACCACCCTTTTATTTTTTTCGTCATCGATCGCGATCTTGATGTTGCTGTAATGGCTGGCCGTATCTTGAATCCTCTGAATGTGCGAATACAGTAACATAAAATAATGTACGTACTATAGTGTCGCCTTTTTGGATATATTGCGGAAATAAAACAATATGTTAAAATCGAGAAAATAAGTCCCGGCTTCACAGTGGAGAACAGTGTTGCCAGAACTTTTTGGACGAACCGGCTAAATTGGCAAATAAAACCGGCTAAAAACGGCTAAAATGTTTCAACTAAATTTCACATGTTTTATTTAAATAAATCACGAGTAAAAAGACTATTTCTTGGAGAGAAGTTACAAATTCGAGCCGGAAAAAATTTTGCCAGCAAGAATTTGCAATTAGGAAAAACATATGATTGTGGCACATGGTTGGCTTTTTTGTCGACGATAATTTGAATAAACAAGTTCGTTAAATTTAAAAACTTACAAACTGGAGCGATTTTAAAATGAAAAATGTAAGTTAATACTTGTTTACTTAATTAATTTAGTTAATTCCAATGATTTGAAAGGTACTCGGCAAAAAAAAACTATCTCTTACTATTACTATCTGATATTTTGAGTGATAATTGTCTTCCCTACAAGGCCTTTTCAGACTGACCGATTCTCAATACAATCAGATAGAAACCAATACACATAAAAAACGCTGTAAAAATTTCCCTTCAATTTTAAGGAAGTAAAACAACGACCTTAAGTTAACATCAACCGAGGCCATATGTTGACAAGGGATGCAAAATCACAGTTACACAAAAGAACTGGTCAGATTTTTCAGAAATCCCTTCAATTCTGATGTAAAATATGATGCCAAAAGACTGCAGATCTCCCATTTAGATGACCGGTCATATGACCGGCAGATGTCTCGTAGGATTCCCAGAGAAGTTTGTTTTACATAGAAATTTGTGCTCTTTTATTTTCATTTTGACTCACTTCAGTGTTGGTTCCGTTAATTCAAGTTGGCATTCGGTTTTTGGAATTTAAATAAAATCTCAGCAAAAAAGTTTGTTTAAAAAAATACATATGTGTACATAGTGCTTGAAAATATCTATTTTTCCCTTACCTTAAACCTTTGGGAGTGGGCAAAAATGATGTTTTGTAATTTAGGCAGAATTGAATATGCACTATCTGGGGGGACAATATCTACATGTAATATTTATTCTGTTTGTTGGCACTATATCCAAACACAGACGAATCTTAAGTGTCTTTAGAGTGAAACAATTTCTTATTTTCTAAGTTTGCAAATACAACTTCACACTTAAAATTAAGACATTTATAACAAACATTTTATGAAGAAAATCCCTTCTTTGTTTAAAATAAAAATAAGCAAAATCGGCCCAATTTCATGCAACCCTGCCTGACATGAAAATTTTCTCCACGATAAGGCTAGTAGCCATTTCAAACAGATTTGGGTCGCATAGTCAAAAATGGAAACATATATACATATTTGAAATTTAAGAAAACAAGACAAATAGTAAAATCGGCTAAAAACGGCTAACAAATCGACTGCCGGCTAAATCGAAATTTCTCCGGCTGTTTGCTATCGAAACCGGCTAAATCTAGCCGGAAAACGGCTAAAATGGCAACACTGGTGGAGAATTAACTCACATTCGGACACGACAGTGAACCCAGATCTATATCTGGCTAAGGACTGTCACTCCAACAGACTCCCTAAAACTGTGCTCACATGAGGCGATTTTGAGGCAATTTTAGAGGCGATAAGTTGAATCAAAAGTTGGCTGCCCGCAAACTGAAAACCCGTACCCGCCAGGCGATTATTGCTTTCAATTTAAAAGTTGCCTGTAAAATCGCGTCATGAAAACACCGTAGAAACTCTTTGGGGAGTCTTATAGCCCAGTTATGCATACTTAGCTTTGCATGAGAGTTGTCACATAAAAATCTGTTAAACGGGCTTTGCGTGTAAGCGGTTACCCAACGCATAGCACTTAACATGTGCTGTTGGGTTTTGATTTTTACGTAAAAATGGTATAGCAGTGCAAGTATGCATAACTGGGCATTTTTGATTACAGAAAACAAGGAATCTGAATTTTGGTATAAAAGTTCTGGAATATATTGGTTCGATTGCTATTGATTGGCTTGATTATTATTTATTACTCATACCAAATTTCAGCCGGATTCATCAAGTAGATCGCTAGAAAGCAATCTTTTTCTGAGTTGATACTTAAAAATTGTTTCAACAATAACTAAAAGCAAGTAAGAAAGTCTAAGTTCGGGCAGAGCCGAACATTAAATACCCNTTCGATTGCTATTGATTGGCTTGATTATTATTTATTACTCATACCAAATTTCAGCCGGATTCATCAAGTAGATCGCTAGAAAGCAATCTTTTTCTGAGTTGATACTTAAAAATTGTTTCAACAATAACTAAAAGCAAGTAAGAAAGTCTAAGTTCGGGCAGAGCCGAACATTAAATACCCGGCGCAGGTACTAAGTATATGATTTTCACCTTTGCAAAAGCTACCACTACATGGTAAGCCGGTGTGTATCAATTTTGAGTAAATTATACTATGTCTCCATTGAGAGATTTATTTATTAAGATTTAATAAATCCAGTTGCTAAATCACAACCGTTTCCATTACCATTACGAGATATGTTTGACATTCACATTTTTAAATATTTGACGTTTGCTTATGTATGATTTTACAAATACAGTTGCGGACCTTGATATACAGACAGATAAAAGGAAGGTACCAAGCGGAATTTCATTATATGAATTCTGAATATTATTGGCTTCTTATTCGTAGTAAATATGTATGTATAATATATAGTTTGGAAAGTGTAAAGAATGGTACCATATTCCGAATCATTTTCCCGAATTTAAGAAAAATTATCAAAACGGTAAAAAACATTCGCGGAAAGAAAAATTTTTGTAGAACTCTCTTATTCATAGGAGGGAACCGAAAATCCAATCGTGGGCCTTTGGCATATCATGAATACGAACTGAGTTCTAGAGGATGTTCGGTGCAATGTTATCGAAGCAGAACCATTACCGAAATTTATAAATTTTTTGTCGCAGCGCGTAAATGACTTATAGAAAGCGGAGAAGACTCTGCATGATATTACTATAAAACATTTCTTCTAAATTTTTAGTTTTTAAAATAATATTTTCTTAATTTATTACAACCAAAGTTATGTAAATATGTATTACTAATTTTCCTCCCAAACTAACAAAAATATAACTAGTAAATTTTAGCAAAAAAAAAACCGACTTCAACTCCCATATAAAAAAAAAATATATATATATATATATCTCATGATCCACTGATCGGATCTCAACCAGATTAGTATGGGAGCACCTCTGAGACACTACCTTTCCGATGCAAAAGAATTATCGAAATCGGTTGACGTGGTCCAAAGTTATGCGGTAACATACATAAAAAAAAAAAAAAAAAATATTCCGACGAACTGATAACCTCTTCCTTTTTGGAAGTCGGTTAAAAATACCTAAAAATACGAAAATTCATGTTTTTATGATAGGCTAGATTTCAATGTCCTCAACTGTATATTGAAAACACAAATGTCATTTGACTTATGGCATGTGAATTTGTGGTTNGATAACCTCTTCCTTTTTGGAAGTCGGTTAAAAATACCTAAAAATACGAAAATTCATGTTTTTATGATAGGCTAGATTTCAATGTCCTCAACTGTATATTGAAAACACAAATGTCACTTGACTTATGGCATGTGAATTTGTGGTTACCACATCCAACAAATTGTACTTATTGATCAATATTATTGAAGATTTGACGAAGATTTAAGTTAAATCTACTGCCTTTCGAGATTTAATTTTATATGATAAATCTCCAAAGATTTAACGTCAAATGTCGTCAGAGGGCTAAATCTTCATTAAATCTCACAATGGAGACATAGTATTAGCGTCCTTAAATTTCGAAATATTGAAGTTTCGAGCATTTCTGAAATTTGCCGTTATATGAAAAGTGGTCGTAATTTGAATCTGATTCCAATAATTTTCAACGTTTTGCTTCTATGTGGCAAGCACAATAACCATACCGAGTTTGGTACAAATTGGTAGAACGGTTACCGAGATACATGTATGTGATCATAAGTGGGCGGCGCACACGCCCATTTTCCAAAATTTTATCATAAACGTATTTCTTGGTAAAGAATTGTTGCAGGCATCAATTTTGAGTAAATTATCTTTAATATTTATTGATTTGTCGAAGATTTCGTATTTCTCCAAATTACCGTTATATGGGAGGTAGGCGTGGTTATTGTTCGATTTTAAAAACTTTCGGCCATTTGGTATGCTGTAGCAAGGCTAACAACT
>NW_016162035.1:9654-13086 GCF_001687245.7 Rhagoletis zephyria | reverse complement strand
GAATCTTCATATATATCATAAATTCTACAAAAAGATTTAAAAAAATCATAAATATTTCCACCAGTGATAATAAAGTGGCCCACTTCAGGAATTTTGACTCATATGTATCTTCATTTACTAATAAAAATAATACTTCAAAAACTCGATTTACTTGAAGAAAAGGGCTATAAGAAGGTTTTCCTCTCGTGTAAAATTGGTAAAGTGGACTTTACAACTTTTTACTCCAAAATAGCGATTAAATAAAAATATTTAATTTCGAATTGCTTGCATTTTAGGCAATTTTTTTTATTTAAGTAAGCAAATTTTTATTTGAACAGTCTGCATTAATTTTTATGAGTTCATTTACTTTTCATTGGGCGGGGTTTTAACGTGGCGGGACCCAAACCTTGTGCACGCGAAGGTTTACGCCTTCTCACTCGCTCGCTCCCAAATGGGTGCTTGGTTGCTACCCAGAGGATATGTGAGTATAAATATCCGGGCGTTGTGAGCTGCGATTTGAACCGTACGCACAAGGATCACTTCTGGTCACTCCCAGGTGAATGATAGTCAAAATCTTTCTAATTCTGCTTACGGAACCATTCATTTAGAACGGAAAAATACCGCACTTTTCAAAAGCCAACAAAACGCCTTCAAATAAAATATTTGCCTATTTTAAACTTTGAGGCGCTTAAGGCAACTGAAGCAAAGCTGTCATTTGGCCAGGCTTCATACGTTTTAGTATGTATATTCCAAATAATTTTTGACAGTTTTCAATGCGAAGCAGGCCTGCATTGGGCCAGTATCTTTAAGGCCTGTTTAAAAACCACTTTGGCGTTGCATTGGCGTTGGCGTTGCTTCGACAGCTGACTATGAATACATGCATTTATATGAAAGTCTCCACATAACTAAAGTTGAGCAACGCAAACGCAAAAACAAAACAGAGAGATGGCAACTCTCAACTTTTCGCGTACGTCGTTCGTCAGGTGTTCCAAATAATCAAAATTATGTGAAATAACTTTCCTTTTTAATCAAATGCGGGCAAGAAATATAGTTTTTAATGCAATTATTGATATACAATTTTGATTTATCTGCGGCTAGTATGTTAATGTTACGATAAATTTTCTCCAAAGTCTCGAAAAATGTTTCTAGTTCACGAAATTCTTAAATTATTTTATATTAAAGTTAATTACTTTGAGTTAAAGATTTTCTTAAGTAAAATTGTGTCAGCAATTTTGCAGCCACTTTGTATGAGATATGTACCACAAAATGTTTTACTAAAGGCGCGCCCCTCAGTATCTCGGAAACTAAAGGAGATATCCAAAAAATTATAACACCAATCAAAATATTCTATTTTAAAAGATATANATTAAAATGTTTTACTAAAGGCGCGCCCCTCAGTATCTCGGAAACTAAAGGAGATATCCAAAAAATTATAACACCAATCAAAATATTCTATTTTAAAAGATATAACTGCATCTATACCTAAAAATTGTCAAATGGCACTTACGAAAATATGTAGTATAATGCTTTTAACATAACAGCTTTTTATTATAACATAAAATGGTTTTTGTTTTTGCTAATAGTTACATATACCCGTTAGGGCTAAATACGTTGATCAAATAAATTATAGTTTGTGAAGATTTTCTACATTAACCTCGTAAGCTTCTAACCACTTACATATTTCTAGAGTCCGACCGATTAATCGGCATCGGCTAGTATCGGCACAAAATTGATTCTTTGCCGATTCTTTGGAATTTCTTTTCAAATGTTCAGGTGAAGCGACAGCCAACATTGAAAAACATTTGCAGACAGCTCACAAAAATGATTTTTTTTGTTGAAGGTGTTTCACGTTTTTTCCATACAAAAGTATGTGCGACAATTTTCTTTTGTATGGAGAACACTGCCAGCAAAAAAATTGCCAAAAATTAACGGAATTTTATAGCAGCTTAAAACTTGCACTTCATTATACTAGAATGAAATGGTCTACAAAACTGCATACCACAATTCTGATTTAAAAGTTTGAAATTTTGGTGAAAATAAGCAGAATTTTTCTAATTTTTGTACAAAGTTTGAAATCTGAATTTATATGGTGTTTCTTGTATACCAGCTAGACATTTATAACAAACAAGTAAGAAAGTCTAAGTTCGGGCAGAGCCGAACATTAAATACCCGGCGCAGGTACTAAGTATATGATTTTCACCTTTGCGAAAGCTACCACTACATGGTAAGCCGGTGTGTATCAATTTTGAGTAAATTAGCGTCCTTAAATATCGAAATATTGAAGTTTCGAGCATTTCTGAAATATGCCGTTATATGAAAAGTGGTCGTAAAATGAATCTGATTCCAATAATTTTCAACGTTTTGCTTCTATGTGGCAAGCACAAAAACCATACCGAGTTTGGTACAAATTGGTAGAACGGTTACCGAGATACATGTATGTGATCATAAGTGGGCGGTGCCACGCCCATTTTCCAAAATTTTATCATAAACGTATTTCTTGGTAAAGAATTGTTGCAAGCATCAATTTTGAGTAAATTATCTTTAATATTTATTGATTTATCGAAGATTTCGTATTTCTCCAAATTACCGTTATATGGGAGGTAGGCGTGGTTATTGTTCGATTTTAAAAATTTTCGGCCATTTAGTATGCTGTGCTAACACCAACAACTGTGCTAAGGTTGGAAGAAATTGGTGCAGCGGTTACCAAGATATACACATGTAACCATAAGTGGGCGTGGCTACGCCTATTTTCCAAAAGTTTAGAATATTCTTATTTTTAGTCTAAAAATTATTGTAAATGTCCATTTTGAGTGAATTATCTTCAGTAGTTACTAAAATATCGCAGTTTTCGTATTTCTGAAAATTACCGTTATATGGGAGGTAGGCGTGGTTATTGTCCTATTTTGCCCATTTTCAATATCATCCGTCATACGCCCGAAAGAAGTGCACGTACCAAGTTTCGTTAAGATATCTCAATTTTTACTCGAGTTATCGTGTGCACAGACGGACGGACGGACGGACGGACGGACGGACAGACAGTCACCGCTTAATCGATTTCTTTTTTCATTCTGATCATTTATGTATACATTTGTCTATATCTATCTCGATTCGTTTTGCCTGTTACAAACAACCGTTATGTGAACAAAGTTATAATACCCTTGTGCACAAGTGCGCTCGGGTATAAAAAGACAAAATCGGTCAAACTATCGCAATTCTTTTATTTTGGGGACCACTATATGTATATGGTCCAAAAATGTATGGGAGAAAAGTAAAATCGGAAATTTAATGCTCTCACCCCTAGGATTGTTCTATACCGAAAAAAACTATACCCCTGTTTTTATATCCGAGCGCACTTGTGCACAAGGGTATTATAACTTTGTTCACATAACGGTTGTTTGTAACAGGCAAAACGAATCGAGATAGATATAGACAAATGTATACATAAATGATCAG
>NW_016162035.1:4729-8128 GCF_001687245.7 Rhagoletis zephyria | reverse complement strand
AGCGCTTTGAGCGACCTCTAAATATATTTTGATTTTAAAATAAAAAAACAGGGGTATACTTTTTTTCGGTATAGAACAATCCTAGGGGGTGAGAGCATTAAATTTCCGACTTTACTTTTTTTTAGACCACCCTAATATACATACATATCTAGCTTATAAGTTCTTATGCATTGAGTGCAAAAGAGTGTATTTTAGTACAAAACGAGACGAAATTTTTTCCTAAAAAATTTTTGCTTAGCTCCATATAAAAAAGTGTTTTATGTAATGTACATAAATGTGATGTATGTACATATATTTTTACACATCATATGTATGTATGTACATACATGTGTATGTAATGTTGCATAACAAGCCAATTAATTCAATTCTTTTTTTTTAACTCGGTGAAATGAAGTGATTTTATGAATTAATACATTTATTTGCAATTTTTTATGGAATCTGCATCGCCATCGGCATCGGCCGATTCTTTCCCCATAAGCCGATTAATCGGCATCGGCATCGGTACCTGAAAAAAAATTGGAATCGGTCGGACTCTACATATTTCTAACAAAAGCGAGCGTTGGGAATTTAAAAAATGTCAACCCGGAATCAAACAAATGTACAGAATTTTGGCATGCCTTAAGCACGCAACTATTTTGTTTTCTTTTTATTGTTTAAAAAAATGGTTGGTTTTTTCTTTGCTTGTATGTACATACATATGCACACATGCACATCTTTTGTTTAAAATTTTTCAAAAGGCAACCAAAAAAATTATTTATTTATTGTAGCTGGTCGCTTGTTTTCGGTGACAATGTAATAATGCCAGCAAAAGTCAAATGACTAACATGGCGACCAAAATCATTCAGTGAAACTACCTTCTTTTTTGTATCACGGCTCTAATAATGATGGATCGAGTGGAGAACCGACGCTCTTACTATCGTAATATCTCCGTTGTTCCTTAACCTAGACTTCTGACAATTTGCAAGTAATTTTATTTTGAATTATAGAATAAGTATATAAATTGTCGGAAGTTTACCTAGTGACATAATTGTTGGCAAATTTTTTGCAACATAAGCGCCATCTGACCAGGGTACGGAGAATATTTAAAATATTAATTGTATTCACAAATAATCCTTTACAGCAAACATTCGGCACGAATTGAAAGCTTTTTAAAATTCTAGATTATAAAAAATTCTTTTTATCATTCGAGCTAGAGAGCACAAGCGCAACCACTTTGAGCAAATAAAAATACGAACAAATTAAAAATGTCTGTCATATAACAAAGGCATAACCACATGGTGGAATTATACAAGGTGTTGTACGTAGTGACAGCTCATGTCGACAGCTCCCTTACAAAAGGTTGTAATATGGAAGCACGAGAGAAACGGGAAGAAAAAAAGCCCGCTTTGCGAAGTAGTACGAAGTTTGGTACTATTTTTCATATAAAATTTTGCATATAAATAGTTACAAACGGTATATTATGATAAGCTAAATTCGCGAAAGTAGTATATATAACGTAGTACTTATGCAATAAATGGTAATTTAGTTTATTAAACACAATGTCCTATAATTATAGTCAAACTTCCAAAACCAAAAACCAACATGACGGAATCGACAAAAAGGGCGCATCGACGGATGGGGAGAATATTTCATCGAACAAAATGCCAGCTAAAGATGTAGAGCTTACATCGCAATGCAAGCTGCGACCGTTCTGAACTGAGATGCCAGACAAATGGTTTCTACAAATTGAGGCCAGCTTTCAGTCGTACAAGACCACATCTTATGTCGGTAAATATAATCTGGTCCTCTCAGCAATTAGCAGCGATGCTTTAAAGGAAGCTGCGGATGTTTTAAAAACCTTACCAACTCAAGACCGATATATTAACCTTAAAAGTCAACTACTGTCACGTTTTACTGATTCAGCCGACCCACATAGGGTATTTGGCTGATTTAGGCATATTTTTATCGCTACAAACATCAAATATAGTTTTAGTTATCGAATAAAACATTCACTATAACTACCCTGTTACTAATAGAAAATTCAATCGTAGTGAAATCTTATTTATTGTCAATATTATTGTGGCTTATTAACATTTGTTTCCATATTGTTATTGAGCTTTGTAGCACTATTATGTTTTTAGGGAAAAGGGAAAAAGCAACAAAGTCTTAGCGGTAGAAGTTACCAAAAAAACAGTTATATCGTTGGAAAAGCAGGGCCAGTGGCAGTGAACCACAGACGGGATTGCAGCAGCAAAAATCACTGGGGAATAGATGCATAGTTAAGTACGTAGTTCTTGGGTAAATCTTCCATCTAAACTTACCAAGAAAACAGTTATATCGTTGAAAAAGCAAGGCCAGTGGCAGTGAACCACAGACGGAATTGCAGCGGAAGGAAGCACCGACCAAAATAACTACAAATCCTTGGGGAGAACTCTAAAGCTGATGCCAGATAAAACTTTGTAGCTTTGCGTGACATTTATAACTTTGCCAGCAACGCGCCAGACGCAAAAGGTATGCCACAATGAACGCCAAGAAAGCAATTTTGTACCGCTGTTTTACTCGTAAAAGTTGCTGTGGATTTTATATATTTTGCTTTAAAATTATCAGCAATGTAATTAAGTTTTATGTTTCTGCATGAAAACCCGAATTTGGACGAAACAAAATAAATATTAAACCGGCTGATTGTCAAAGCGCGCAAAAAGATGGGAGTTGGCCATCTTTTCGCTTCGCGCTGCAGCTTCAACGATTTATGTGGCATGCTTTGTGCATTATCATACAATTCATCTTATCTGTCAAAGCGAATCTGTCACGTAAAGCGAAGCAAAAGTTTTATGTGGCATCAGCTTAAACCGATGTTTTTTTGCCGAATTAATGTTGAAATTTCTAATTTAATTTTCAGTTGCCAACGATAAGAATAGAGTAAATGTCAAAGAATTGTTCAGTGATTGCAAATCAGTTTTGGAATAGGGAATGAGGCAGTTTAGTACTTTTTTAAAGGCGATAAAATGTAGTTTTTTCAAGAGGGAAACACCGATATAGCTAAGGGAGCCAAGATGGCGGATTAGAGCGAGAACGCTGTCAATATCCAACACCTTGTATTATTCCACCATGGGCATAACCAAAATGTATTCAACAAAGTGTGATTGATTTTGACATTGCTCTCATAAGAAACATGCTATAATGTCAAATTGAAATGAATTGTTAACCCATATGAAATTTTTTTTTTTCAAATTTGAATATGTTTAAAAAAATGTACTCAAACATTTCTTAATAAACGTGAAATTGTTAAGAGATAAACCGTCGAGGAGAGCAAGTAGGCACATTTAAAATTTGGTAATAAGTAAATACGTTCGACTTTGCTTAAATATTTTATGTAAGGAAACCAAGATGAAACGGAGCAAAACTTTTGAACGGTGCGTT
>NW_016162035.1:0-4704 GCF_001687245.7 Rhagoletis zephyria | reverse complement strand
TTTGGTACTATTTTTCATATAAAATTTTGCATATAAATAGTTACAAACGGTATATTATGATAAGCTAAATTCGCGAAAGTAGTATATATAACGTAGTACTTATGCAATAAATGGTAATTTAGTTTATTAAACACAATGTCCTATAATTATAGTCAAACTTCCAAAACCAAAAACCAACATGACGGAATCGACAAAAAGGGCGCATCGACGGATGGGGAGAATATTTCATCGAACAAAATGCCAGCTAAAGATGTAGAGCTTACATCGCAATGCAAGCTGCGACCGTTCTGAACTGAGATGCCAGACAAATGGTTTCTACAAATTGAGGCCAGCTTTCAGTCGTACAAGACCACATCTTATGTCGGTAAATATAATCTGGTCCTCTCAGCAATTAGCAGCGATGCTTTAAAGGAAGCTGCGGATGTTTTAAAAACCTTACCAACTCAAGACCGATATATTAACCTCAAAAGTCAACTACTGTCACGTTTTACTGATTCAGCCGACCCACATAGGGTATTTGGCTGATTTAGGCATATTTTTATCGCTACAAACATCAAATATAGTTTTAGTTATCGAATAAAACATTCACTATAACTACCCTGNCTATAATGTCAAATTGAAATGAATTGTTAACCCATATGAAATTTTTTTTTTTCAAATTTGAATATGTTTAAAAAAATGTACTCAAACATTTCTTAATAAACGTGAAATTGTTAAGAGATAAACCGTCGAGGAGAGCAAGTAGGCACATTTAAAATTTGGTAATAAGTAAATACGTTCGACTTTGCTTAAATATTTTATGTAAGGAAACCAAGATGAAACGGAGCAAAACTTTTGAACGGTGCGCTGTATGCAATACAAGTCAGGACACGAAAATAGTTCGATGTTTTAAACCACCTAGTTGCGAATTTAAACGGCAGCGATTGGAAGAAAGCTGTGGTGTTGTACTACGTGATTNTTTTGAACGGTGCGTTGTGTGCAATAGAAGTCAGGGGTTGGCTTTCCTTTATGGCCGTTCGTTAAAGGGGCGGTGGGCGAAAGGTAAGTGGGCGTGGCACCTCTAAGCCACTTTTTTCAACCCCCGACCACCTATGGTTCCCTAAGGACCCCTTAAAAAAATTGCTAAAAATCACAATTTTCATTTGCGTTTATTCGCTTGAAAAATGTTAAATATTCATTTGCACAATACATTTTTATATACACATTTTTATATACAAGACATTTTTATAAAACACCCAGTAACCAAAATAGACATCACTGGGGCGGCAGGCCCAGGTTTACCACACAGAAAGGGAATTCTAGTTACCTCATCCTTTCCCAAGGTTACATCACTGGGGCGGTAGCCCCAGTTAGGTCACACAGAAAGGAGAATTCTACGTAGTAAGGGTTATAATCACTAAGCACGGCCGAAGGCCGCCTACGCAGAAAGGAATTATACGCAAAAATACTGTGGACGCAAGCAAAAATTGCGATTTTTGGCCATTTTCTAAGGGGTCCGTAGGGAACCACAGGGGCCCTAGGTGGTCGGGGGTTACATTTTTGTCAATGGCGGTTCATGCCCTCTCCAAAAAGGTCGGTTGGAGGTGCCACGCCCACTCATCCTTCGCCCACCGCACCTTTAACGAACGTGTGCGCGTGATCCCCCACTCATATACATGGATAGACCAAATTTCAAATGGTGGTCTTATAAAACCTAAACCAAAATTCCTTGTCAACATAAAGAAACTGAAAATAATCTTTAATAAATTTAATGGAAAGAAAATTTCGAATTGCAAAAATTTAATAGCTAAATTATTGAAGTTAATTTCTGATTTAAATTTAGAAGAATCGAACTTTTTTTTAATGTTTAATAAACTTAAGAATTAAGTATTTGAATAAAAGAATAAATGCTCAAACAGATTGGGATAGTAAAATGCAAGAAAATTATCAAAACGGTTTTATAAATATGTGTGTGCTTCATTTTATAAATAAGTGTGTTTCATTTTGTGTGTAATTTTGTGAAAATGCAATAACTAAAATAAGGCTGATTCTAATAAGATTTTATATATTTTTATATTCACAAAAACTTTCATTTCAAAAATATTGAGTTTTATCAAATGTGGTAAATATATATCAAAGGGTTAATTTCTTTGTTTACATTTTCTGACATTACAGTCACCTATGAGAGAGCTCGACTGAATTGTCACTTCTACCTTGTTGAATATGCTTTGCATATAACTACGAGATATTCAACACAAAAAACAAAAATTCGTTCGCAAATGATTCAAATTCATTCTTTCTTCTATTCATTCGCAATATGTAAGTTAACGTAAAAAGGAACATCTGACTTCATACTTGGATTCAGAGGAAATTTTTAAATATGTAATGATAATGAAATGCCAGAGCTCAGAACTTTTTTGAAATTTTGTTATCTAGTGCATGGTACAATAAAAACAGGTAGAAGCCAAATTGTCATCAAACCTACAAAAGTCAAAGTTTTCGGGAGAGTAAAAATAAAAATGAGCGTGTGTAAGGAAAAATAAAAAATTACATTTCGCTGGTTGTCGTTTTTAAGTAAATTTGAAGTTTTGTTTTTATTTGTTTATTTTCTTTAGTTAAAATTTATTAATTTCTATATTGTTTTCTGTTTTTGATTTATAAGTTGCAGTGTTGTTTGAGGAACTTTCCGGCATAATGACCTCCCGATGAATTTATGAAATCTGGTCTTAAAATGTTTAACGCACAGCAAGGCATTTCGCTGCAGCTCTACCCCACAGCTACTTTCCCAACGCTCCTTACGCCAGGGACATTGAGGCACGTTAAAAAAATGAGTAGTGTCTGCATTATATTTAACACCACATAAAAAACAATGCTTCAGGTGTTGCATTTTTAACACACACACTAAGAATAAACCACACAACATTACAAAAATTCAAATGTTATTTAAAATTTGTCATTAACGGAAATTCAAAAAAAGAACGACATGGCATTAAAAGCGTAACGAAATATAGTATATAAAAGAAAAACAAGTTGAAGTCAGTGATCGGACTTTAAAAAAAATCTGTGTGGTAGATTTCAAAAAAAATGTGGTAGATCTCTGGGTTTGGATCAAACTTTGTACAAAAATTAAAATAAATTCTGCAATGTTTCACTTAAATTGCAAACTCTTTAATTAGACTCCAAAACAAATTTAAGTTTAGCATAATAAAGTGAAAATAGAAGTTGCTAAAAATTTTTTCCTTGACAGTGTAAAGCAGCTCCTTCCATATATTTTTCGAACATATTTTAAGAGAATTACGCAACCTTGCGGAGTGCTGCCAGCTTTTCTTTTTATCACATCACGAAGTAGCGAACGAATGTGGCACGTTCCAGAAACAGCTAATTGGGATTTACCAATTTTGACAATTCTCAAGTAAAAGTAAACAACGCCTCAGAAACTTTTGATGTACTTAAATTTACTAATACTTTCACAAAAATTGCCGTTTTTAACATTTTCGCTATTAATTCTTTCTATAAATCATATCTTTTGCAATTCAACACAATAAAACCACGTTTCCTGTCGAAAAATTGTTTACTGAGAAAATTCATTATTAATTATTTTACAGTTTATTTTATCCTCACATTCGGCTTTGTTTACTTTTACTTGAGAAATTTCATCGTCGCCTAAATGAAGTTGCTAAATATTGCGTTGAGTTTTGGAAATTTTTTCCCAATAATGTACCTTTGTACTATTTAGCATGTCATTGGTAAGTAATAAGAGCAACTTAAATTTAAATCTATTAAATACATTCTAGCGTGTCTCAGTCCTTTACCCACAAAAGCGCTATAACTTTTTTTCTATTCAAAATAGTAAGATGGGCACATTTCTGAAATATTTATTTGAGCATTTTTTTTATGTAATGTAAAGTTATAGCTCAGTACATTTTTTTTTCACCAGAGATAGTCAAAGTTGGGGAAGAAAATATCGAAAAGTTAAAAATCGCAATATAGTCCTAATTTTATAACGGTTCCTTAAAATATTTTAACTACGTTGCATTTGAATATGGAGAAGCAACTATCTGAAAGTATTTTACATAAAAAATTTACTAAGTATAGCCTTGTTTGTAGGTGCAGTTAAAGAAAATACATGAAAAGGCACGATTTTTCTTTAATTCAAAAAAATTTAAATATTTCAAAAACGGTGACCCTTTTACCTGAAAAATTTTTGCTTATCAGGGTGCTCACGACCCCACCTGCCTTCTCCTCAAGTTTGGCAGGTTACTTCTGGGACACCCTTGCGTAAGTCAGATGGCGCAGAACTTTTTATACCTTTCATGAGCATGAAATGGTATTATAACTTTGGTCCGATGTTTGTAAGTACCAGAATAAGAAGAGATAGGCCCATAAAATGTATACTTATATGATCAGAACGTCGAGCTGAGTTGATTTATCCATGTCCGTCTGTCCGTCTGTCTGTCTGTTTGTATGCAATCTAGTCTCTCAGTTTTAGAGATATCCGGATCAAATTTGGTAGGTGGGTGTATTTTTATAATGTATTAATCATTTGTCGGAACCGGAAGAATCGGGCCACTATAACATATAGCTCCCATACAACTGATTGTTCAGATATAAAGTCTTTTATCATAACTCCTCCATTTANGTTGTTCAGATATGGGATTTTACTGTAAAACTCCTTCATTTGAACAGCTAAATCCGATAAATTTCGTAAGATATTTTATAAATAAT
>NW_016162034.1:45576-46277 GCF_001687245.7 Rhagoletis zephyria | reverse complement strand
GGACTCGATTGGAGCACTCTAAATGGGTCAAAGTGGGATTTTTCAAAGTGGGATACCCAAAAGTTCGACCCAAATTGGGGAACATCAGAATTCGTTTAAGAGGTATGGTTCCTTCGGCAAAGTTTCTTATTTTGATCCCTNGTCGGTCATACATTTGGACTCGATTGGAGCACTCTAAATGGGTCAAAGTGGGATTTTTCAAAGTGGGATACCCAAAAGTTCGACCCAAATTGGGGAACATCAGAATTCGTTTAAGAGGTATGGTTCCTTCGGCAAAGTTTCTTATTTTGATCCCTAGAATACGATTTTCACAGAGCAATGAGCGATTTTTAAATCGACCCGCCCTAGTGTATAGTGTATACATACATACATATGTACCTATGCATTCGTCGTGCTTAAATTAAAAAAGCATCACTAAATACCGCACCATACATTGAATTCCAATTATTTTGGCCTTTTGGTTTCCCAAAAGCACTAAATTTAGTGCAAAATGCACGACCTTGGCAACAGTGAGCTGAGCAAATCAATGCTCAAACAGTAGATCCGATCATTGGATCATGAAATATATAGATATATATATACTTTTTATACCCGAGCGCACTTGTGCACAAGGGTATATTAATTTTGTTCACATAACGGTTGTTTGTAACAGCCAAAACGAATCGAGATAGATATAGACAAATGTATACATAAATGATCAG
>NW_016162034.1:39725-43654 GCF_001687245.7 Rhagoletis zephyria | reverse complement strand
GTCTATATCTATCTCGATTCGTTTTGCCTGTTACAAACAACCGTTATGTGAACAAAGTTATAATACCCTTGTGCACAAGTGCGCTCGAGTATAAAAATGTGCGATTAAATATAAAAAAAAAAAATATTTTTAATTGCGGATCCGAAAGAAATATTTATTAGTTGCATTGAGTTACGCAAAAATAGTGCCGAAAATCAATCGATTGTGCTGAAGGTGCCGGCTGCTTCCGAAAGGGCCGAAAATGGCACAATGCACACTCATTTTCCATCACTGTCACACATACACTCTCACTATTCTGTTGACTTCGTTTTCCCCTTGTGCCAAAGCTTTGCACGCGCAGTCGCCCGCGACACATATGTGCTGATTTGGGCATCCCTACGTTAAGCAATCCTCTTGGTAGGGTTTGACCTTGAGGCTTATTTATTCCCTGCAAAAAATGGGACTAATCCGGGATGACTCCGGGAGCAATCGCAAAGCTAATACCACTTTTGATCTCTTTATATGGAATGAACTGATCGCTTTTGTTCGAGCATGTCCTATGAAGAGACTAATTGTTCACCTTTATACCCGAAAGGGTATAAAAAGCGACTAATCACTTTTAAAAAATAAAAATAAAAATTTGCGCCAGTTGAGATTCGAACCGGGTTGCTCAGTTTTGTTAGGCGAATACTCTCTGTGTATGCCAACGCCGCACATGAAATTTCATTGACTAAGTGCGTACATATCATTAAATCGTTAATAGTACCCGTTAGAGATGAGTTGGGGACCAATTGATCTCCAATTATACCCATAAGGGAGGAGTCGAGACTAATTGACCTCCATTAGTACCCGTATTAGACTAGTTGGGACTAATTAATGCCCAATTGTACCCGATTGAGAGTAATCTCGGAATACTCTCTTTAGAGATTAGTCGCACAATTTTTTGCAGGGTTGTTATTGTGAACGCAACAATCATTTTGAATTGGCGACGTTTAAATACAAAAGCAAGTGTTGATTCGCTGGGCTGTTAATTTATAGGGGATAGTATAATTCGAATCACATGTTTAAAGTCCATTAATTATGTACATATCGTCGGCTTAGAGTGTAAACCTGCTAAATCCGTTTATTGGCAAAATTGACCTTTTGATGCAGTTCGAAGGAGTAGGCGATTCCGCAGTTGGCAAGCAAAAAAATACGTCAATATAAAAATATAATTGTCAAAAATTGTTTGATGAGTAAAGCTGCTAAGTACAATCAGCTCAAATTCAACTGTTAAATCCAACATATTGTGCTTCTGTCGCTCGATTATTGTTCTATCTTAGAGTATTACTTTATGCGTTTAAGCCAAGGTAATAATAGTCAGCGGATAAGCTTTAATTTTTTATATCTCAAGGAAATTATTGTTACTTGTGGAACGAAACAGAAGGAAGATTAAATGCAGAAGAGTTTTCCAGCGTGTGGGTAGATTTGATAGAAAAAAATGTAGTACCAAATAATAGTTCCGGGGAGCCAATTACAGTAATTTTTTTATAGCGACGGATGCACATATCAAAACCGAAACTGTATTATGACTAATGCTTTGTTATCCACAGCTATAAATTACAATATCATTATTGAGCAAAAGTTTCTTGAAGTAGGCTATACCCAAATGGAAGCTGATCGTATCCATTCCACTATCGAACGAGCACTTAAGAAAAGAGATATCCAGGTACCTGCAGAATACGTTGAAGTATGTAGCTCAGCTAGAAAAAATCCAAAACCATATGACGTAACTTATCTTCGTACTTCCTGAAGATTACCACACCTACTATGACAATTTACCTCATGATTGAATAATATGTATCATACTTTCTGGTATTATTGAGTTCCTACTTAAATTATCTTATATGTGGACATTGTACTATTAAGTACCTCGATGCGGGTACTTAAGCGAACATAATACATCTTCTTGTTAACTTACATAATAATAAAACATGAACATTTAATGAAGTATACATAATTTAAAACCAATATCTAGCATTATTTAAACACGTAAACACATAAAAAACAGATAAAGCAATGTTATGTCATTTTCATAAAAATTAAATTAAAAGGCATTGATAATACATATTTATACATACATACAACAGAGCATATCATTTTGGACCAAACTCAAATTATATTCTCACTTATGTTTATTTTTTAATTTTTAAAATTTTTCAATTAAAAAAAATTCATTCCCTAACAAAAACCATAGAAACTTAAAATCTAAGCTTAAAAATTTTGCAGAACACTGAAAAAAAAAATTCACCGAAATTTCAAACTTGTTTTTCAGAAGTGTTAAAATTTTTTATGAGTATACAGTTTTATAGCCCATTCAATTTTATTGTAACNTATCCATTCCACTATCGAACGAGCACTTAAGAAAAGAGATATCCAGGTACCTGCAGAATACGTTGAAGTATGTAGCTCAGCTAGAAAAAATCCAAAACCATATGACGTAACTTATCTTCGTACTTCCTGAAGATTACCACACCTACTATGACAATTTACCTCATGATTGAATAATATGTATCATACTTTCTGGTATTATTGAGTTCCTACTTAAATTATCTTATATGTGGACATTGTACTATTAAGTACCTCGATGCGGGTACTTAAGCGAACATAATACATCTTCTTGTTAACTTACATAATAATAAAACATGAACATTTAATGAAGTATACATAATTTAAAACCAATATCTAGCATTATTTAAACACGTAAACACATAAAAAACAGATAAAGCAATGTTATGTCATTTTCATAAAAATTAAATTAAAAGGCATTGATAATACATATTTATACATACATACAACAGAGCATATCATTTTGGACCAAACTCAAATTATATTCTCACTTATGTTTATTTTTTAATTTTTAAAATTTTTCAATTAAAAAAAATTCATTCCCTAACAAAAACCATAGAAACTTAAAATCTAAGCTTAAAAATTTTGCAGAACACTGAAAAAAAAAATTCACCGAAATTTCAAACTTGTTTTTCAGAAGTGTTAAAATTTTTTATGAGTATACAGTTTTATAGCCCATTCAATTTTATTGTAACAATGCGCAGGTTTCAAGTGGCTAAAATTACCGTTGATTTTTTAGAATTTTTTTTCCGAAGGTGTTTAGCGCTGCCACTGAATTTCAAAATATGTAAACGTTTGAAGAAATTTAAAAAAGGCACTTAAAAGGGGAAAATTAGAAGTAAAATGATATATGGGGTACGAAAAATGTAGGTACTTAGGCGGGTAGGTACATAAGCGGGGAGGTACTTAAAAGAGGGATTTTATTCAGAATACATTAAAAAATTCACGGTGCCTTAAAATGTTGTGAACTTAAGCGGGTTGGGTACTTAAGCGGGGGAGTACTTAAGCGGGTTTCACTGTATCATTGTTGTTATCTATGGAATCCTATTTTAATTAACATTTAAATTGAGCTCATAATCGTAAAAAATAAAATAGATACAATTTTATTCATACAAAAAACCTGCTAAACACACTTCAATTTTGAAAATTCAAAAACTAAAACCTGCTAAGTTAGAAATTCGCCAATAAAACCATAAACACGTATTTTTTTATACCCGAGCGCACTTCTGCACAAGGGTATTATAACTTTGTTCACATAACGGTTGTTTGTAACAGGCAAAACGAATCGAGATAGATATAGACAAATGTATACATAAATGATCAGGATGAAAAGAGAAATCGATTAAGCGGTGACTGTCTGTCCGTCCGTCCGTCCGTCCGTCCAGTAGTTACTAAAATATCGCAGTTTTCGTATTTCTTAAAATTACCGTTATACGGGAGGTAGGCTTGGTTATTGTCCGATTTTGCCCATTTTCAATACCATCCGTCCTACGCCCGAAAGAAGTACACGTACCAAGTTTCGTTAAGATATCTCAATTTTTACTCGAGTTATCGTGTGCACA
>NW_016162034.1:26616-34727 GCF_001687245.7 Rhagoletis zephyria | reverse complement strand
CGCTGGATTTTCGACGAACAAACCTATTGTCTTCCCTACAAGGCCTTTTCAGACTGACCGATTCTCAATTCACTCAAATAGAAACCAATACACATAAAAAACGCTGTAAAATTTCCCCTCNCCATATGTTGACAAGGGATGCAAAATCACAGTTACACAAAAGAACTGGTCAGATTTTTCAGAAATCCCTTCAATTCTGATGTAAAATATGATGCCTAAAGACTGCAGATCTCCAATTTAGATGACCGGTCATATGACCGGCAGATGTCTCGTAGGATTCCCAGAGAGTTTTGCTTTACATAGAAATTTGTGCTCTTTTATTTTCATTTTGACTCACTTCAGTGTTGGTTCCTTTAATTCAAGTTGGCATTCGGTTTTTGGAATTTAAATAAGTTCTCAGCAAAAAGATTTGTTTAAAAAAATACATACGTGTACATAGTGCCTGAAAATGTCAATTTTCCCTTACCTTAAACATTTGGGAGTGGGCAAAAATGATGTTTTGTAATTTAGGCAAAATTGAATATGCGCTATCTGGAAAGACAATATCTACATGTAATATTTATTCTGTTTGTTGGCACAATATCCAAACACAAACGCATCTTAAATGTCTTAATAGTGAAAGAAATTCTTATTTTCTAAGTTTGCGAATAAAACATCACACTTAAAATTAAGACTTTTATGGCAAACATTTTATGAAGAAAATTCCTTCTTCGTTTAAAATAAAAATAAGCGAAATCGGCCCAATTTCATTCAACCCTGCCTGACATGAAAATTTTCTCCACGATAAGGCTAGTAGCCATATCTAACAGATTTTGGGTCGCTTAGTCAAAAATGGAAACATATATACATATTTGAAATTTAAGAAAACTAGGCAAATAGCAAAATTGGTTAAAAACGGCTAATTTTTTTCTGCAAAACGGCTAACAAATCGGCTGCCGGCTAAATCGAAATTTCTCCGGCTGTTTGCTATCGCAACCGGCTAAATCTAGCCGGAAAACGGCTAAAATGGCAACACTGGTTGTGGCTTTTTGCATTTCAGTATATAGTATTAGCGATATATATGTGAGAAATTTGCGTTCATTCGACTCAAAAAATATACCAAAACACATTGAGCGCATGGAATGGAACAACAAAACAGACTTGATAGCTTATAGTACCGACAGCGGTGAGTAATTAATTGTGACTGCCTGCAACTAGGAAGCTCAACTAACTAATAAAAAAAAAAAACTAATTACAAGGTATTGATTACAGGCGAACCTTTCAAAGGAGTCACCCGAAAACTTAGCAAATCTGAGGCCTTTATCGTCTGTGATTCCATAATTCAAATTATTATAAAAAACGGGGTACCTTTTTAACAAAATAACAAGATTTTAAACTATTTCTGCTGGCAGCCACGACTTTCAAAACAGAATTTTCTTCGAAATTTTCATTCCTAGAAACTAACAATTTATTTGCCATATCCACCTATTCACAATATAAGCGCACATTTTAAAAATCAGTCACAGAATACAGGATTAAAAATGAAGTACAACAACTGAAATCGAAAAACGTTGATGACGTAACAGGTTCTCCAAATTCTGAAACAATCAAAAGACTTGATGCTCCAAATTGGAACACAACGGTGTTTAAACAACGATCTTGCCATGATGCTAGATTCTGAAGATGAAAGTCAGGAGGATACATCCGACATTTGCAGCCCCGATGCAATTCCCAAAAAGGAACTGTTGCACTGCAATAAAAAAATAAACATAACTGAAAGTCCTCTCAACTGGTGCAGCGTCAATCGAAAAGAATTTACAATTTTGTTAAGTTTCAAGTTTGTCGCCTCGGGCGAAAAGTTATTTAGTGGCGCAGGTTTGATTTACGACCCGTTAGAAATGTAACCCGAAAAGGCAGCAAAATTACTCTTTCTTAAATACAATGTTCCAATTTTTTAATTGAAGTACTAAATAAATAAATAACATTATTAAAAATTAGTAACTTTTCCATTTTTTATCTACCTAAATCACCTAATGTACTCACCAAAATTATTTCTTAAAAATATTTGACATCCGCGTTCGCATCCGCGGATGTTATCTTTTAAACATCCGCATCCGCATTCGCATCCGCGGATGTCTAAAATTCCACATTCGCAACATCCCTAGTATGTACATATGTACAGAGCCAAATAGCCCAGTTATGCGTACTTAGCTTTGCATGAGAGTTGTCACATAGGAATCTATTAAACGGGCTTTGCGTGTAAAGGCTCTGTTATGCATACTTGGCATTGCTTGAGTGTTGCCACATAAGAAATCTGTTAAATGAGCTTCGTATGTAAGCGGTTACTCAACGCACAGCATTACATACGTAGAAGTCTGTTGGTTTTTGATTTCTACGTAAAAATGGTATAGCAGTGCATGCAATGCCAAGTATGCATAACAGAGCCTTAAGCGGTTACCCAACGCATAGCAATTAATATGTAGAATTCTGTTGGGTTTTGATTTTTACGTAAAAATGGTATAGCAGTACAAGTATGCATAACCGGGCTTAAAGGGAACATTTTCTTTGCAGATCTTCCCCTGTATCGCTGCCTAGACTGCTTTTACACAGTTCAAGTATTGAATTCAATTCTGCTCGCATGTGGAAGAGAGGGGGTGAGAACAAAAGGGACGAGTACACATGTGTCTGTACCGTCAAGTCGTTTCAACTTTCTTGCTTTGCTTTTGGCATTTTCGTTGCTTCCCATTTAAAGAACCAAAAACTTGAATTCAACAGAATTGAAACGCGTAAAAGAAAATAGAAAACACAAAAGAGAATGAGCAAGAATTGATTTCAAGTACTTGAATCATGTAAATCGGGTGCTACATACACACCAACGTAGCAATGCTTTGAACGATATGAAACAAAAACAGAAACGAAAGCATTTAAATGGAACAATTTTTCATTCTCTTATGTTCCGTTGAGACGCTGCCTATCGAAATGAACGTAGCAATGCCTTGCTCAATGTAAAAATTTTTAAATCTTTCGACGCAAATATTTCGAAAATGGTTTAATGAATTTTAAGTCTGAAAAGTTTGTGCAAAGATCGAGCACTTTAATTGTATGTATAATTTGTCTCTGTACGACTTGTGGATCGCTGAAAATAAGCGCCTTGTTTCAGAATAATATATAGATTTTCACAATTTTTAAGTTTATTTTAACAACTATAGTCACATTGAACATCCCTGCTTCCTTTATATCGCGGTTCAGGCGGTCAAACTGTTTGAATTCATTTGAATACATTTTGACAGGATATGAACCAGGCAGAAGAAAACATTTTTATACCCGAGCGCACTTGTGCACAAGGGTATTATAACTTTGTTCACATAACGGTTGTTTGTAACAGGCAAAACGAATCGAGATAGATATAGACAAATGTATACATAAATGATCAGAATGAAAAGAGAAATCGATTAAGCGGTGACTGTCTGTCCGTCCGTCCGTCTGTGCACACGATAACTCGAGTAAAAATTAAGATATTTTAACGAAACTTGGTACGTGTACTTCTTTCGGGCGTAGGACGGATGGTATTGAAAATGGGCAAAATCGGACAATAACCACGCCTACCTTCCACATAACGGTAATTTTCAGAAATACGAAAACTGCGATATTTTAGTAACTACTAAAGATAATTCACTCAAAATTGATATTTACAATAATTTTTAGAAGGAAAATAAGAATGTTATAATTTTATGGAGAATGGGCGTAGCCCACTTATGGTTACAGGTGTATATCTTGGTAACCGTTGCCCCAATTTCTTCCAAACTTGGCACACTTATTCGCCCTGGTATAACATACAAAATGGGCGAAAATTTTTAAAATCGGTCAATAACCACGCCCACATCCCATACAACGGTAATTTAGAGAAATACGAAATCTTCGATATATCAGTAAATATTAAAGTTAATTTATTCAAAATTGATGCTTGCAACAATTCTTTACCAGGAAATACGTTTGTGATAAAATTTTGGAAAATGGGCGTGGCACCGCCCACTTATGATCACATATATGTATCTCGGTAACCGTTCTACCAATTTGTACCAAACTCGGTGTGTTTATTATACTTACCACATAGAAGAAAAACGTTGAAAATTATTGAAATCGGACTAAAATTACGGCCGCTTTTCATATAACGGTAAATTTCAGAAATGCTTGAAACTTCATTATTTCAACATTTAAGGACGCTTATTTACTCAAAATTGATACACCCCGGCTTACCATGTAGCGGTAGCTTTCGGAAAGGTGAAAAACTTATATTTAATACTTGCGCGGGGTATTTAATGTTCGGCTCCGCCCGAACTTAGACTTTCTTACTTGTTTTACTAGTAAGTATGCACAATTATGCAGTCTACGTGAATTATCTCGTGAAAACAAGTGCATGCCAAATTTGCCTAAAGCAACAGGGAAATTGCAAAACTTTGTCATCTATACTTTGAACAAAAGTGCATATATTCTTTCAATTCACAAGAATAATAATTTAGATATAAATGACGTTGTCTTGCCTCAAGAAGTAATGTTATCCTAAGTTTACCGCAGTGTCAAAAAAATAAAAAGTTGTTCCAGCAGGAGATAAACCATCGGAATCAACATCAAAGTAATAACAGTACAGGGTGTCCCAGAAGTAACGTGCCAAACTTTAGGGGAAGGTAGGTGGGGGAGTGAGCTCTCTGATATTTAAACAAAAAAATTTCAGGTAAAAGTATCACCGTTTTTGAAATATTTACATTTTTTTGAATTTAAAAAAAATCGTGCCTTTTCATGTATTTGCTTTAACTGCATCTACAAACCAGGCTATACTTAGTAAATTTTTTATGTAAAATACTTCCAGAGAGTTGTTTCTCCATACTCAAATGCAATGAAGTTAAAATATATTAAGGAACCATCATAAAATTGGGACTATTTTGGGATTTTTAACTTTTTGATATTTTCTTCCGCAACTTTGACTATCTCTGGTGGAAAAAAAATATACTGAGCTATAACTTTACATTACAAAAAAAAATGCTCATTTAATAAAGATTTCAGAAAGGTGCCACTCTTACTGTTTCGAATAGAAAAAAAAAGTTATAGCCGCTTTTGTGGGCAAAGGACTGAGACATGCTAGAATGTATTTAATAGATTTAAATTTAAGTAGCTCACGTTACCGACCAATGACATGCTAAATAGTACAAAGATACATTATTACCTGCTCCTGACATTATTTTATGTTACTTACCGGAATTCAGACTAGAGTCTATAACAAGGGGACGTGAAATCAAATATACATGAGTTGTTTGAAGAAAAATTTATTCATTTATTGATAAAATATGCTCAAATTGGCGACCTTCTACTCTAATACAAGCTCGGCACCTTTTCAGAAAATACGCTTTTAGAGATCTTAAACTCAATTGAGCTATCTCCGCAGCAGCTCCATTTATTTGTTCCCGCAAATGCTCTTCCTTTTGAATTGTTTTTGAATAAACTTTGTCCTTGAGACAGCTCCAGTAGAAAAAATCTTATGGATTCAGGTTTTGAGCGAAAAATCACGTAACTTCCGTGATCGGGCGTGACTGAAATTTTTGCTGGCGTGAGCGTGGGTGAGCTAGATTTTCGTCAATCACGTAATTTTCCCATATCGAGCACTTACCGCCAAAAAGATGTAAGCGAAATTTTTGTTCAGAATTTTATTTTTAATGCAGAAATGTTCCCAGTGCATCCAGATGCATTTATGCATCAAAATTAAAATTTTGTAAAAATGTCGCTCACCCTTTTGACGATTAGGGCTTAATATGTGTGTATGTATCTGCATTAGGGTGCCCATCGGAAATGTTTTTTGTAAAAATTTCCAGACCTTACCACCTAATTTTATTCGTTTTTGTGAGAAATATTATTGCCTATTTTAACAGATTTTTTATAGGCTTATATATCTTCTTCTCAGATCAGATTCGATCTTAGAAATCGAATTAAAAATAGTCATTCAAAAACTCATTAATCTACAAAATCGTATTTTCTGGCCTAAATCGACAGATCGCGACCTCTAAATGCCCTTTAAAAAATCTATAAAAATTGGCAATAATATTTCTCATAAAAGCGAATCAAATTAGGTGGTAGGGAATTGAAATTAAAAAAAAAAAATAGTTTCGATGGGCACCCTAATGTGCATACATACATATGTGTATTTTCAACCACAATAAAATCGTAAACTGCTACGGTGTAACCTATTTACCGTATTCACTTTTTACGAATTCAAAGGTACAACAGATGAATCTGCAGAAACAGTTTTTGAAGTCATTAATGCGGAAGTACAGATTTAATTGAAAAAATCAGAAAACAAAAGTTGTGACGGTGTTTTAAAGATTTTCCACTTATTAGAAAGCTTTAAGACGATTTTAAACATACCAGCTAGCTCAGCAACGATTGAAAGAGTTTTCTCTATGTCATAACTTATCCGCTAAGATCTTTTCGCTAAGCATTTCAAAATTTTGGTGCAACTCTTATCTATTATTTTGAGTGATATTTTACTTATCAATACTCATTTGAGTGACTTTTCCTTATCATGTTGGTGAAACACGAAACTTTGCGCAAGTTCGATAATTTGCTAAAATGCTAATGATAACTCGTTGGTGCAATAGGGCCCTGGTTTCGCTAAATTTCCAGTAAAAATTAGAGACGGCAGCGATTTGTCCGTAATTCGCTTGGTAATTGGATCTGAATTACCATCAAATGAGGTAAATTGCTCTCAAAATTCTGTATGGCGAATCACGTCATTCGAAAGGTAATTTGAGTGCCAATTATGAATGAGAGAGTGAACTCCGTAATTGGGGTGCCGTGGGAATGCCATATTAAATATTATTGATTAAGACTAAAAGCCGTTTACACTGTTCAACATTTACAGGCAGTTACTTAAATCAAAAGTTTACATCATTTAACTGAAAGTTGAACAATGTTAACGCCTTTTAAATACAAGGATTGTGTACGATTAGGAAATATGTAATAACCAGGGAACGGATTTTATGGAAATTGCCTTTTTTCTGCTAAAGAGATAGAGTACAGTATATTTTGCGCTGCTGCCTCTATGCTAAGTGCACATTTAAGATACCTACCCCAAAATGCGCATCAGATGCATTATTTTTAACATTTATAAGGAAACTGCTCCGATAGATGCATTTAGCATACCTGCACATTGGCGATACCTGTCTTAAAAATTGTGCGACTAGTATCAATTATCAAAGAAAGTATTACGTTTACCTGCACTGGGCCTACAATTACCTAATTTTACAACTTTTTATTTATTTTGTTCATCTCGCAGAACAACGAAAATGGCTATAAATTTATGTAGATAATTAGATACTATTCGGTAAAAATTTCGCTTGCAGTAATTTCTACATGGTAAGTGGTTCTCCATTATTTGGTTTCATAGGGATTTGGATACCTTCCTCATTGAAGTAGTAAAGAAAGTTCGCTTAAGTGCCTTTTTCGGTTAATTGCACAAGTTTTTCGTGCAAAGAAGGATGTGCAGCTAAGCAAAATATACTGTATACTCGATTAAGAATGTCCACGATTTAGCTTTCCCTGATTCCATATATACACATTTGATGTTGCCTTTTGTGGCCTTTTTTAAGATATTTGCCTTTTTTTGCCTTTTTTAAGATATTTGCCTATTTTGCCCTTTCTACCTTTAAAAAAGTGATTATAGCATTTACAATTTCTTTTTAAAGAATACAAAATATACACATGCCCATGCGGCTTATAGAAGCGCGGGGACCTCTTGCCAAATTGGTGTTGGAAAAATTCAAAGCCGTTTTCTCAGCTAACGTAGGCTTAGAGACAATAAGGGGTGTGGATAAAATTTTAAAGGGCGAGGAAAACGCCCTTATTCCTGATAATATGAACGTTTCTCTTCTTCTCTTCTTTTTTGGCGCTGTAACCGCCTAAGCGATTTTGGCCGAGTTCAGCAAAGCACGCCAGTCGTTTCTCCTCTGTGCCAACTGACGCCAATTGGAAACGCCAAGTGAAGCCAAGTCCTTCTCCACCTGATCTTTCCATCGCAGTGGGGGCCTCCCTCTTCCTCTGCTACCACCAGCGGGTTCCGAGTTGAATACTTTCAGAGCTGGAGC
>NW_016162034.1:19862-26498 GCF_001687245.7 Rhagoletis zephyria | reverse complement strand
CTTTCTCTCAAACACCCCAAGAGCCGCCTCATCGGATGTTGTCATTGTCCATGCTTCTGCGCCATATACCAGCACGGGCATGATGAGTGACTTATAGAGCGTGGTTTTCGTACGTCGAGAGAGGACTTTCCTCCTGAATTGCCTACTCAGTCCAAAGTAGCACTTGTTGGCAAGAGTTTCAAACGTTCCATATTTAAAGTGGGCTCCTCTTGTTTCAACTTGCGTCGAGCGAACATTTAGTATATTCAAGGCTTTTCTTCGCGAAAATCAAATGAAAATGCTGCCAGAAAACTTCAAAATGCATTTTTTGGTTCAATGTTACTACAACTATACAGATTAAAGTTTTATGAGTTAGAAATTCGAAAGGATAAAATAGTCAAAGATTCAAAGTACAAATTTTTCGTATAATGAAACTAGTTCATAGTTTTTCTCTTTCTACTTTTAATATAAACATTTCTAAAATAAATGTATATTTTGATTGTTCTTCGTATTTTCTGTCTCTTTTTAGTGCCTTATTTAGCTTTTTTTGCAATACCTAGTGCCTTTTCCTGCTTATTCGCTATTTTGTTTTGCCTTTTTTGCAATACCTAGTGCCTTTTCCTGCCTTTTTCGCTATTTTATTTTGCCTATTCCAGCCTATTTCGTTATTTTATTTTGCCTTTTTTATAGGTTTTTAGGTCCTAAAAATCCGTTCCGTGGTAATAACATGCTAAAAGAAATTGTTTTAAAATTTTCTTCACTGCTTAAAACTTGAAAAGGAGGACAAGGAGGACATTTTTGCTCAAAAGGAGGACAGAGAAGGACAATGTTTTGGAGGAGGACAAGTCACGTTTGAGGAGGACAATCCTCCTTAAAGGAGGACGGTTGGTCAGCTTACAATAATGGATATTGACACTACGAAGAACAAGTGGTTGATCTAAATATTCGTTTATTTCAACTTCAACAGTAGTTTAGTTTTCGCTTTGCATGTAAAATCGTTTGCAGACTTATCTTGGCATTCCCAGATGTTATCACAAAAACACGTGAGAACGTCAAAGCCTACGGACCTGTTTTTTGATCGCTCGTCGAAAAGTGACAAAAGACACATATTAGTTAGAGTTTAAATTACGTACATAAACCCTTGTACCAAGGTTTAAAAATTTTAAATATTTTTGCGAAAGTGAATTATACAAATAAACCCTATTAACATTATTAAAATAAATATACGCAACCAAACAAACATACGTACACAAAATTCTACCAACGTTCGCTGTGATAACTAAACAAATAAAAAGTGTGGTGAGTGGGAGAATGACGGAGTGCGGAAGATGCCGAAAAGGCATCAGAGGAGAAACCACAAAACAATTACGTATGCACAAATAGACGATTTCTGTTTGCAAGGGTTGGCAAATTGTAAGTTTTGCGCTTCATGTATGATGACTGCATAACTTACATTTCTAGTGTGGATGATGCTCAGGGTGTCCAGGTTGTTAAATAAAATTATAGTTTAAAAAACTAAAACCTCGCTATTATAATTTGCATTCGTACTTTCATCAGATATGAGAATAGAAATCGCTGCATCTTTTAAGCGCATCAATATTACATAGTTACATCCCAAGCTAATAAAAGGGAGGTAAAAAAGCGCAATTTCTGAAAAAATCCAAATCTCCAAAAATCGCCATTTTTTTTAAATAAAACTCATGAAATCGATTTAAAAAATCTTTTATTTTAAAAATGAGATCTTTTTATAATATTCTTTTCAAGACCAAACACGTATATAATACCTTCAGAGGGTAATAATAAATAACACGAATCACTTATGTATATAATAGTGATGTACAAGAAATTTTCTTTAAAAATACGCATACTTTTTAAAAATATTTGTTTTAACATAATTTGCAATAGGACTGCGCAATTATTTAATTTATTGATTAATCGCACAATACGCTTTTAAGAGCTCGGCGCTAAAAATTAAATAAAAAACTATAATAAGGCGAGCTCAGTTATTTCCACAATTTCTTCAAAATCACCTATAGTGTCTGTTGTTGTCATATATTGAGCTATTCAACCTTGATAACATACTGTTTGATATTGGAAACGTTTTGCAGCAGAAACTATTAGCGTTCATATAACACTTTATTCGAACTATTGGATTAAGGCTATCCAACCTCATCGAATCTTATACTACGTTCAAATTGATGAGCTAAACATGCTGTAAATGGGCTTGAACCAGTTAAATGAACAAAACATGTTCATAAACAAGTTAAATCGCATGCAATTGTTGTTGCAAAATTGAACCAGCTAAATCATTTAACTCGTTTGAAAACCAGTTCAGCGCAGAGTTGTATGAGAAAGCTTTCTACTCTGACCAATCAGAAAGACCCAAGCTTACAAGTATGGAATGCGCCATTTTGTTTGTTTACATTTAAAAACAGCTGAGATCACCTGATTTTCAATTTTCTCATTCTCTGCACAGAGTTACATTGAAGTTTCAGAAAAAACTTTAAAATGTAAATTGAGAAATATTTTAGAAAAATGTGTTTTTATTCATTTGAATTGATTAAATAAGAAATTAAAAATGCATGCCAAGTCTTGCATTTCCAATAATAACGATAAATGTGTATGTTCCAGGCCATAATTTAAAATATTTGTGAAACTTATCGTTTTGCGCTAAAATACAACAATGTGTGTAAAATTCGTTGTCATTGTTTCTGTTTTGAATACCACATTCTTGCCTGCCGGTGGAATAAATAGGTAAATGTGCATTAAAAAATATATTTAGACTAGAAGTATGTAAACTACTTTTATTACGAATTGAAACAATTTTAATGAATATTGGTACCATTAATAGTAGTATTGTGCTAAATTCTAATAGCCTTTTTCATAAAAACTAAAGTAGCTTTAAAAAAAGGTTTATAAATTAAAAAATGTTTGTAAATGGCAATTTAAAAAGCTTTTTAAAATTATAATTTTTTAGGAATAAGGCGATAAAAATATATGATTTAAAATAACTTTTAACAAAATTTAAAGTTTCTGAGGTTTCGTTTACTTTTAGATCAGAATTGTCAAAATTGATAAATTCAAAGTAGGAGTACAATAATCATAGAAAACAAGATTGCGCCCTGAATGTTCTGTTATCTTTTTTGGTTTCGGTTTGACCAGCTACTGTGGTGATGTGGAAATTTACCACAATGAAGAAAAATATAACAATTAAGTGAATGAACAACTATTTTTCCTTCCCGTCTGCTTTGGTTTTGGCAAAAAAGTTGGTTAGTTCCTGCCGGCGATCAAGTCATTTCAACCACAAAATACTATTATTTGCAAGAACCATTCACTAAAATTGTAGATACCTATTTTTATTATTTATTAATTCCTTTTTGATATTCAGCAATAGCAAGATGGAAAAAAATTATAAATCAAAATTAGTAATATTTTTATGAATGTAGTTATAAAAGTTCAGAGAGAAAACGCCGGAAAACAATGTATTGGCAACGACATAAAATGTATGGCAATTTAGATGTCAACAGAATACGATAAAAAAGCATTAGAGAAGTGTAGGAAATCTTTTCAATTTACACAAAAAAGCTTTAAATGCCGTTGTAAAACGGTTAACAAATTTCTTATAAAATATTTTGATGTTTACCATGATAAAAGNTGTATTGGCAACGACATAAAATGTATGGCAATTTAGATGTCAACAGAATACGATAAAAAAGCATTAGAGAAGTGTAGGAAATCTTTTCAATTTACACAAAAAAGCTTTAAATGCCGTTGTAAAACGGTTAACAAATTTCTTATAAAATATTTTGATGTTTACCATGATAAAAGCATTACAAGGTAAAATCATTGAGAGACAGTCTGACGTTTGCCAGCAATATAATTTTAAAATTCGAACTCAAGCTCACACACACATTCTCATTTTTCATCTCAAACAACAACAATTGTAAACAATTTAATTTTTTTATTTTCCATTTTATATGATTTTAAAATGTTTGCAAACGTCAGAAAAAATCATGGCCGACGAATTGAGAGAATGGTTTTACTTTCTAATGTTTTTATCATGATTTTTACTGGGTGTAATTGAAACTCAGTCAAATGAGTATTAAGAAAAAGAAAAATTTTAGAATAATAAACAGAAAAATAATGTAAAAAAAATATTTTTTAAAACCAAGCTTTTATTTAACCTGTACAATCAAAGGAATAAAATGAAGTAGAGTAACAAAAGATTTTTTAGCAAGATAATTTTGTCAAAACTGCACTAAAATGAATAAAATAAAATAAGTCAAGGTCTCGTTAAAGTTACTAAAAGCCATTTAGTGAAAGGGGTTATTCAACCTCTAGTGAAAATTACTAACAATTTGTATCAATTTACTTCGTTTTTAAAAAAGCTTGTCGCGCGAATAGCAAACCGGCATTTAAATATCTGCATACATACATATACATATGTACATACCTAACCAACTATACATGTACGCTGAATTCGCCGACAAGCTTTTTTAAAAACGAAGTAAATTAGTACAAATTGTTAGTAATTTTCATTAAAGTTTGATTAGCCCTTTCACTAAATGGCTTTTAGTAACTTTAACGAGACCTTAACTTATTTTATTTTATTCATTTTTGTGCAGTTTTGACAAAATTATCTTGCTAAAAAATCTTTTGTTACTCTACTTCATTTTATTCCTTTGATTGTAAAGGTTAAATAAAAGCTTGGTTTTAAAAAATATTTTTTTTACATTATTTTTCTGTTTATTATTCTAAAATTTTTCTTTTTCTTAATACTCATTTGACTGAGTTTCAATTACACCCAGTAAAAATCATGATAAAAACATTAGAAAGTAAAACCATTCTCTCAATTCGTCGGCCATGATTTTTTCTGACGTTTGCAAACATTTTAAAATCATATAAAATGGAAAATAAAAAAATTAAATTGTTTACAATTGTTGTTGTTTGAGATGAAAAATGAGAATGTGTGTGTGAGCTTGAGTTCGAATTTTAAAATTATATTGCTGGCAAACGTCAGACTGTCTCTCAATGATTTTACCTTGTAATGCACTTTTTAATATGCAACGCTTTTATAAATGGACTAAAAATTATAAAATAAAATAATGTAAAAAAAATATTTTTTAAAAACAAGCTTTTATTTAACCTTTACAATCAAAGGAATAAAATGAAGTAGAGTAACAAAAGATTTTTTAGCAAGATAATTTTGTCAAAACTGCACAAAAATGAATAAAATAAAATAAGTTAAGGTCTCGTTAAAGTTACTAAAAGCCATTTAGTGAAAGGGCTAATCAAACTTTAATGAAAATTACTAACAATTTGTACTAATTTACTTCGTTTTTAAAAAAGCTTGTCGGCGAATTCAGCGTACATGTATAGTTGGTTAGGTATGTACATATGTATATGTATGTATGCAGATATTTAAATGCCGGTTTGCTATTCGCGCGACAAGCTTTTTTAAAAACGAAGTAAATTGATACAAATTGTTAGTAATTTTCACTAGAGGTTGAATAACCCCTTTCACTAAATGGCTTTTAGTAACTTTAACGAGACCTTGACTTATTTTATTTTATTCATTTTAGTGCAGTTTTGACAAAATTATCTTGCTAAAAAATCTTTTGTTACTCTACTTCATTTTATTCCTTTGATTGTACAGGTTAAATAAAAGCTTGGTTTTAAAAAATATTTTTTTTACATTATTTTTCTGTTTATTATTCTAAAATTTTTCTTTTTCTTAATACTCATTTGACTGAGTTTCAATTACACCCAGTAAAAATCATGATAAAAACATTAGAAAGTAAAACCATTCTCTCAATTCGTCGGCCATGATTTTTTCTGACGTTTGCAAACATTTTAAAATCATATAAAATGGAAAATAAAAAAATTAAATTGTTTACAATTGTTGTTGTTTGAGATGAAAAATGAGAATGTGTGTGTGAGCTTGAGTTCGAATTTTAAAATTATATTGCTGGCAAACGTCAGACTGTCTCTCAATGATTTTACCTTGTAATGCTTTTATCATGGTAAACATCAAAATATTTTATAAGAAATTTGTTAACCGTTTTACAACGGCATTTAAAGCTTTTTTGTGTAAATTGAAAAGATTTCCTACACTTCTCTAATGCTTTTTTATCGTATTCTGTTGACATCTAAATTGCCATACATTTTATGTCGTTGCCAATACATTGTTTTCCGGCGTTTTCTCTCTGAACTTTTATAACTACATTCATAAAAATATTACTAATTTTGATTTATAATTTTTTTCCATCTTGCTATTGCTGAATATCAAAAAGGAATTAATAAATAATAAAAATAGGTATCTACAATTTTAGTGAATGGTTCTTGCAAATAATAGTATTTTGTGGTTGAAATGACTTGATCGCCGGCAGGAACTAACCAACTTTTTTGCCAAAACCAAAGCAGACGGGAAGGAAAAATAGTTGTTCATTCACTTAATTGTTATATTTTTCTTCATTGTGGTAAATTTCCACATCACCACAGTAGCTGGTCAAACCGAAACCAAAAAAGATAACAGAACATTCAGGGCGCAATCTTGTTTTCTATGATTATTGTACTCCTACTTTGAATTTATCAATTTTGACAATTCTGATCTAAAAGTAAACGAAACCTCAGAAACTTTAAATTTTGTTAAAAGTT
>NW_016162034.1:10350-19837 GCF_001687245.7 Rhagoletis zephyria | reverse complement strand
TTATTTTATTTTATGTACAAAATTTTGCAATAGATATTAAAATAATTCAACTTGCAATGAAAGAGAACAGAAGACTTGGCAAGCAAAATGTTGTTTGCTTACGTTTTGTATAAACATACATATGTACATATATAGCAGCAGTTAATTTTATTTAAAGAAATGGCGTGTCGTCCATTTCCGCTGTAGCATGGCATATATTTAAGCGCAATATTTAACTTCTTCTGGCGGGGCGACATCTGGAGTCTACAATTTGCTACAAATAGCTTTGCTACACTACCGCCACGGCGCGCCGGCAGCTTTAACAATTTTATAGTGGTTTTACGTTCTTTGGCAAATTACGCTCTGTTAGCCATAAATTTTACTATTTTTTGACCGCCTCTGAATCAACACCCCTGGACCATATGGGGAATTCATTTATATTTCAAATTGCATTGTCATCGTGATTGGAACTATGCTGAAAATTTCAAGTCTCTAGCTTGTCGGGAAGTCAGTTTAAAATCGATTGGAAATTTCCGCGAATTGCGCGGGATGACCAAGTTAAATAAAAGCTTATAAAAAGGGGCATAGGTACGGTGACCATCCGTCCTGTATTATACGGGACAGTCCTCTTTTTTGGCCCATTGTCCTGGTAATTTAATTATTTTATACGGGACGCCAAATGTTCTGTATTTCTTTTAATGTCCTGTATTCGTCCCGTATTCGGTGCTCCGACGCCTTAACAGCTCATTAAAATGAGATGCCTATGAACGAGTTTTAAGTGATGTTGGTATACAATCGTAATTTTCTTTATAAACAGTCATTATTTTCTAATCTGAATGCCTGTGATTCGAATCGAGGCCATAATAGATATTAGGATTCGTCATTTTAATAAGTTTTGGCTATTTTTCTTTAGTTTATTTAATGTTTATTATTTATTTTTCTAAAGTAAAGCTCTTTTCCTAACAAAAACCATATAATACCAAATATTTGGTCCAAAAACTAAAAAAAAATTAATTCTGCAATGTTTTACCAAAATTTCAAACCTTTTAATTAGAATCTTTAGAAAAAAATTGGTTTGTAGTTTTGTAACTCATTAAAATTTATTATAATAAAGTGCGTGTGGAAAGTGCTGCTCATTTGCTTCTCTTTCAAAAAAACGGTCGAACATAGATACTTCGTATGAAAAAAATGCGTAACACTGTCAAAAAAAAAAAAATTGTCAAAAATTAGTGGTAAGCCTTACCGACTTAAAATTGCACTTTATTATACTAAAATTTAACGAATTTTTTTAACAAATTTTGCGGGGTAAAAATCTCGAGAAAATTGTCCTACAAATTTGTGATGTTACTATAAGGATACTGTTTCAGGGAAAACAGTGTGGAAAAAATTTGCAAAATTATTTTTTGTCCCGTATTCGGCTTTCAAAGATATGGTCACCTTAGGCATAGGATTCCATACTTGTATATACGATGCCCAAAAGCTTTCATTTGATACGCCAACGTTCAAAAAATTTATATTCTGAAAAATATTAAAAATTATCAAAAAATATCAAAATTGTATGCATGTCTGCCCGCCAAAAAAGAGGCCAAGGGCGGTAATTAGTTATTTCCCATCAGGTCTCGTCATACGCAGAGATAAAAAGGGCATACGAACTAAACATTTTGAAGTACCTAAATAATCCGTATACATTAATATCATGAAGCAGACATTCGCATAAAACAAATTGAAACACAAAAACTTGATTTTGAATATGTTTTTCGAATTTGTATTGGTAATCAAACAACCGTCAAAGTTAACTCCAAATGTTCAATGTGGACCAAGGCGAATTTATATAAGGTGGTGTTACTAGCTCAGCTGATTTTGTGTATGTGTTTCGCCGCACGGCTTCTGATATCAATTGAAAAATTTTGTTTGAATTTCTACACACACTCTTACAGATTTTGACAGTTTATGCCGCCAAAGCAAAAACAAAATACATGTAAATTTTTGTTTTTGTACTCCTGCTGTCACCTTATATTAATTCGCCTTGATGTGGACGATTGTGTTTTCCAAAAAGCTCTTTTTCATTTAACAAGTTAATTGGGGCCAATTTGAACGTAATATTAGTTTTTGTTGAATTCATTATGGAAAAAGCCCGCTCAACAAAGCATGTGAGTGCGGAAAGGATAATAATATGAATTTATTCTCATTTTTGTGGTTGGTGTTTCCGACAGGGTAGGAGTGTGATGTAATGTGGAACGATTTTCCGTCATCCGAGAACGAAAAATGACACTGAAGATGGCACAACGCCGAAACCGGTTTGTCTCCAAACCAAATTTGACAAGGGATGACGGAAAATCGTTTCACATTACATCAATATGAATTTATTTATATTTCCAAACATTTTATTGCCTGTTGCGGTTTTCACTCCGTAAGCAATTATCTAAAATTCTTCAGAGTCGGATGGAATAGTTCTGAGAAAAGTTATTCCATGGGAAAGTTAAAAGATTTAAATATTCAGTTTACGCTGCCTTTCTTTCCTTCAAAGTCAAATAGTGAATTGGCAGATCCCTGAAACTCGCCCTCTTGTGATTCACACACTTTTCTGGTGACAAAATCAAAGCTTTTTTATAAGTATTTAATCGACTAGGTAATCGTTTCAAAATTTCTTTGATTAGGGTGATTCAACATTTTTTACAGTCTTTGAATATGCTTCTTAAGTCAAGTTTATCACGCAGTTCATTAGCCTCTTCTGTAAAATTATCGTGGAAAACTAAGTTTTGTATATTTTTATAATTGGAAACAATTTATTTGAAGGAAAAAAATCGCCAATGGCGAGTTCCTAAGTTTTTACGCGCAAATATCCAAAAAAATCGCCAAATTGGCGCGAAATCGCCAAATCTGGGCACTCTGATGATGCTCTCAAACAAATGATGAGCATAGCTGGGACAAACAATATTAATATAATAGAGCAGAGAAGGGACATCGAAAAGATGCTAAACGAACATATCCTGCAGGGAAACCACGGACTAGTGAATCAAATTTCTAGTTTCGTACTAGGTCTTTATCGTCAAAAAGGAACTAGTCCGATAGGAGCTAGATCCCCACCAGTCCAATATCGGCGAAAAGTGGTACTTTTAAAAAACTAACTTTTTCCATTTTTTCACAAGAAATCTATATCTAAAGTGACGAATTTAGAACTGGATCGGAACTATAGAAAAAGAGATGCAGAACGAACTAGATCTTATTTGTCGAATTTAGAACTAGTTCGGAACTATCGAAAAAGGGATGCAGCAGCGGCTTTTTCGTTCAAACACGCTTCTATTGCGTACTTCGCAGATGCTTTTTCATAGCTTGGTAATACAAAACCAAAATATGTGTTTACATTACAACATCTTGGGACCGCACAGTGCCGCCTAAGTGGGCAAAAATCGAAAAATCCGATATCTGCAATGTGAACTTGTTTGGTAATTTTGTAAAGACAATTTATCCACTAAAAAGAATTAAAGACACATTTCCCTAAAAAATTAATTATATGCCGCCAGGAAGCCACTAAAGTCCACAAATTTTACACTAATAATTTTAATAAGAGCATAGCCATGCGTAGAAAAAAAAAGTCAAAAATATATTCTTTGAAATAAAATGTTGGTCTGACGTTTCTTGTTTCCATATGGATAGTAGAGAATTACAGGAATTAAAATTTTGGATTGAAATTAAACACAGGGTGTCCCTGCGGTTTCCAAAAAAAAACAAATTTTTTTAAACAAAATTGAAATTTTTTGAAAAAAATGCTAAATTTTAATGGAATGAATAAAAAATATATGTAAAAATAGGTTATTTTTTATTATTTTATTAAATAGCGCGGGCTTTTAGCTTTCAAAAGAAGAAATAAAAACCTGCTAATTTTTTGCACTTTCTGAAGTAATGCGTTTTTCGCTAATGGATAAAATAATTTTTTCATTTTCTGTCAGTGCATTGAGATCTGCAAGATTCGTTCTATTTTCAAAAATGAAGTGTCAGATTAAAAAGCTTGACCTGTGGACAATAGAAGGGTTATTTTTTTTAAAGAGTTGCCACCTGTTAAAAAATTAGATTGTTAAAAAATTAGATTACAATTTTTTTATAAGTAAAATGAATTATTGGGAGATGAGTAACAATCGAAATGTGTATTAACTACATGCAGAGAGTTGCCACCTGTTTAAAAAATTAAATTCCACTTTAATTAAAGGAATGAGGTAATTGAAATAGATAGGTATCACCATAAGGGAGTCAGACGAAAGAGGTTTGAAAAGTTTTAGCTTAAATATATTTGGTTGCCACCTGTTTTTAAAGTCGAATTTAGTTAATAATAACAATAAAAATAACAGCCTGGCGCTTACACATATGTTAGTGTTTGGCCGAGCTTCTCCTCCAATTTGTGGCGTGTGCCTTGGTGTTGTCACACAAGGCGGAGGGACATACAGTTTTACGCCGACTCCGAACGGCGATTGTATTTTTATGAGAAGCTGTTTTTCATGGCAGAAATACACTCGGAGATTTGCCATTGCCTTCCGAGGGACGACCGCTGTTTAAAAAAAAAACTTTTTTCTCTATTTTTTGCGATGTTGCTTTGACCAGGGCTTAAACCCAGGCGTTGCGGAGTGAAAGCGCGCACTGCTTACTACTACACCACAGCGGCCGACGAATTTAGTTACACTAAAATAATAATTACGTCAAACCATAGGATTACGCCATCGTATTTGTTGTTTTATTATACATACATTGTCAATTAGTGATTTGTTCCGATTACATTCCTTTTAAATTAGTGGACTCTTAAATTAACTCAGGAATGTTTTTACTGTCCACTTAATTCTTGCTAAATATGTCAAATTTTTTCATTTCTCTGATACTCATATTGATATACATATTTCGGTTACCTTAATTAAAGTGAATTAGATTTTTTAAACATGTGGCAACCTTTCTACGTGTTATTTAGAGGTAAAGTATTTTCAAAACCAGTTCAATTGCTACCCATATTGTAATATCTAATTCATTTAACTTATTAAATAATTTTAATAAAATTTGTAACAGGTGGCAACCCTTTTCAAAAATAAAAAACTTAATTGCACATCTACAGGCCAAGCCCTGTCATTTGACACCTATATGTATGAACTATATGTACATACCTATGTAAAAGCCACAAGAACCCTAATTTTCAAATTCAATCTGCATTTACAGTGAAGGTATGAAAGTTATCCAAAATCCAATTACATATTTGAATTTAGCGTCCTTACTTTTACTAAGAAGCGAATTTTCATTTAAATCCGTCCATAATTCTGTTTTTACCCACATTTTATATGGAAGGGAAGCACTGTGGACCGTCTGGAATCTAACAGCGAGCACCTCTGTAGACTCAGCTACAGCTGCAGGTATGTAAACGTACATTTCTTACAATCATTCAAACAAATTTAATTTAAAATTGAAAACACATTTCTTTCAAAATAAATTAAAATCGCACACATGGAAGAACCAAAAAGACTGAAAAATCATGATACTTTTTTCTTTCGTCTGTCGATTTTAGAACTGGTTCGGAACTATAGAATTTAGGACTATTTCGGAACTATCGAAAAAGGGATACAGCGGGGGGCAATTGACACTTCCTAGGACATCGCCATGTTAAATTCACCAGTTTCACCAGAGATTTATCGCGAACCAGTACTGGGTCTAAATGTACTAGAAGCGCACCAGTTCAGAACTAGAGATTTTCCCCACAGGGTAATAAAGAAATAAGAGGTTTGATGGATAACATCAAAAAAACTAACCAAGAGAAATTAGAACTAATAAAGAGGGTAGAACGTCTGTGCAAGGCGAACAAAGATCAAATCTCAAGAGTAGTTGCATCAGCTACTGAGATATGCAAGCAAAAAGATGACATTATTACGGAAGTTAAGAAAGCTGCTTGTCAGAGTAAAGAGAACTCACAACGTAGTATGCTAATGCAGTAAAAGGCGTACCTCCAATAATAACTAAACCGAAAAATAAGGAAGCGGCTGAGAAAACTAGGGTGGATCTTAATAAAATCGATGCTACTAATATTGTCTAATAAGCAGAATGGGGCAGCTGTCGTAAGTGCCAACAGTGTTACTGAGAAAGAGAAATTTAAATCTACTCTAGCTAATAATTTTAATAAGGAACAATATGAGATCTCTGAACCTAAAATGAACAAGCCAAAAATACTGATAACCCGTATAAACGGTGAATACCCTGAAACAGAGGTCATAACCAAAATAAAATCACAGAATATGTACTTGGCTGATGCAAACTTAAAATTTTTAAAGGTATTTAAGTCAAAAAGAAATAACGTGACTTCAACATCATTTAATGCATTAATACGAGTAGGGCATAAAGTCTTTGTGCAGGTCCTACAATCTAGGAGCTTGAATATTGGTTGGGACCGCTCCCAATTTATGACGGACAGGTAGTGAAAATATGTTACAAGGGCTTAGGTTTCAATCATAGTGCTAATAATTGCAAAAATAAACTACGATGCAGTAAATGCATGGGTGAACAGAAACCCTAAAACTGCACTGAAATAATTACGAAAGCAGTGTGTGGCAATTGCTGGGATGCTAATAAAGATTTAGTCCCCTTTCAGACACATCAAGTCTTGAAAGCAATTTTTTTCGCATTCTCTTTTGTGTTTTCTATTTGCTTCCACACGCGTCAACTTTAATTGAATTCAAGTCCTTGGTTCTTTAAATGGGAAGCTACGAAAAGATCAAAAGAGACAAGAAAACTTGAAACGTATTGACGGTACGGAGGTATCTGTACTCTTCCCCTCTCTTCTCACCTCCTTCGCCTACGAACGAGCAGACTTGAAAGCAAGACTTGACACTTGACTTGACTTGTCTGAAAGGGGACTTAGGGTTACAATTAAACACAGAGCATAATGTATTTAGTAGGGAGTGCCCAGTCTATATAAGAAGATTAAAGTTTGAAAAACAAAGAGTAGGATGTTAGCAATCAGATTCTAAGAAACAGCACCATAGTAATTTGAAATGCGTCTATCTTAATATTAGTAGTATACTAGCTAATAAAGCTGAGCTCCAGACATATTGAGATAGCTAATCCTGACTTAGTCTTATGCTCCGAAACGTGCATAACAGATGAAATTAATGATTCGGAAATAAAGTTTCCAACGTACCACGTAATAAGGTACGATTCGCACAGTAGACACACAGGCGGGGTAATTATAATCTTGCGAGACACAATTGATTTCAAAATAAAAATAAATCGATCCGTCAACAAAAATATATGGTGCATAGTCATACAATTAAAAAATTGTGTAAAGAGGTGTCAAATCGGTGTGGTTTATCACTCAGATGCAGATTTCCTGACCTATATGGAGGCCATTCTGTCTGAAACATGTGATAATATGGTAGATACTATTATAATTGGGGATTTCAATATAAACCTTAACGTAATGTCAAGCTATAGTACGAAACTCAATGAGATCTTCGCTCACCTAGCTACGAAACAACAAATCAATTCTAATACGCGGGTTACCGAGCATTCCGAAGCACTTATGGACTTGTTGTATACTAATAGCAGAGAGGTATTATGTGAAAAGTTGGAACAACAAAGAATATCGGATCATGAAACTATACTGTTTCGATGTAATGTAAATAAGCCTAAGCCAATTACAAAACTGTCAAAAGTAACATCTTGGGATAGGTATAGATCCGAAAATTACTACATCTCTTGCGACATGCACTTTGTGAGCTTGCATAGTTTACATACTGAGGGTATGCTGGAGTATATTAACCAAAGCATGATGTCGATCATGAATCAGTTAACCTATATGAAACAAAATCGCACCAAATTAAGAAATGAATGGTATGATAGGGAGTTAGAAGAAACCAATAAAATGAAGTTTAAGTTACATGAAAGGTCCGCTATGACAGGAGACTGGGCAGAATACAGTTATACAGTTATAAATAAGTTATAAATACAGTATCTTGAACACAAAGTTGAAGAAAATAGAGGGAACAGTCGTTTACTGTGGTAGTACTTAAAAAATTTAGTCAATAATGCAGACAACAAAGAAAAAATCAAAGAAGTGCTAACAAAGTGGCACACTATACGATAGCAGCTGTGAAATCGCCGAGAATTTAAACAAATTCTTTGCGGACAGTATTATTGAGATTAACAGTAATATAAAGGACATTGATGATAATCAGACGTGGGCACTACCACAAACAAGCGTAAGCTAAAAGTGAGAATGTGTTGGTGTGCTTAATTAATTTTGCATGCTGTCGCGTTCTCATCGTTCCGATCCTGCTTGAATACCCACCAAAAAATTTGCGCCTTATAAAAGCCTTATTTAATATGATCGTAAGTATTAACATTTAATGCATGAAACATCTAAGGAATACAAGTTGTATGGCACAGCCCTTATTTTACACCTGATTTCCTGGTTTAACTTTTTCTCTCTCCGAGAGAATAAAAAAAAATAAAAAACTTAAATTAAATTTTGTCGTCCGTCTGATGAGAATTGAACCCGGGCAGTCTTAGCAGCAATCGCTTGTACCAAGCATCTTTGCACCACAGTATACCAGTAGAAAAGGTTTTGGTTTTTGTAGCTGTTTCGTGGTGAAAGTCTTTTATGGGGGCCAAATTTCCCCACAAGTAATTGAGCGCATGGTTGCTTTTACATGCCAAAAGAACGAGTATTAGAAAACATTGAAAAAAAAGTCTGAGATAATACAATTATATGTATTGTACTAGCTTATACCCGCGGGTTTCACCCCGCGCTTTTATACAAATAACTCGTTATTTTTTATAGCTAGTTATTTTTTAAGCGAGATAAGGTATTTAGGCCGTTTAAAACTATGAAATTATAAAATTTCGTCTGCGCGCTAGGCATACGAAAGACATCAATCCCTCTAAGTTTACCTTAAAATGGTTCCAGGTATACGACGCGTGGATATTTAGTAACCTGGCCTTGATAAAATACCACTTCTCATTGCTGTAGCAAATGCCTCAAGAGACCTTTAGATTATAAGGCCGAACCCGGCTCTCCCTTTTCCATTTAATTAAATTTATTCTGTCAGTACGGCACTTATAAAATAAATCTCCATAACAAATTTAAAATACTTCGACAGATTTTCTAACCTTCCAGAGATATGTATTAAGAAGTTTTTAGTATGTATGGGAGGCGACATGCCTCCTTTTTTAACAACTCACATTTTTTCCATGAGCAATTGATACATTTTGCATACACAACTCCATACCAAGTTCCAGTATTCTTCCACAAACACTTCCAGGGATATGTGGCAAGAAAAAGTAAATTTGTACTGCAAGTGCCACGCGCCTTTTTCTTATGACCCTAATCTTCTTCCATGAATTTAGAATTGATTTTACATACCCCAGTACCAAGTCCCAGTACTCTACCATGAACACCTCTAGAGATAAGCAGTATAAAACAGTAAATTTGTACGGCAGGAACCATGTCCCCTTTTCGAATAACGCAAATTTTTCTCTATGAGTA
>NW_016162034.1:9840-10325 GCF_001687245.7 Rhagoletis zephyria | reverse complement strand
TATTAGTAATACATAAACTGGGAACTTTTACCAACCTAGTTTGTAAAACGTTTGTTGGTATATATCTTAATGAAAATGCACACCAAATTGCTTAGATTGATGAGGAAGCTCGACTAAGACATACCAGATTAACTTGCTTTGTGTGCAGAGGGAAATTCCAGCATAACTAAATTAATCATCAAACCTACTTGATCAAATTAAGAGTTAATGATTAAAAATTAATATTTTAATCGCGGTTACGATTAACTGTTTAGCCAGATTAAAATTAATCATGATTAATTATAATCAGTATGAATTTAATCGAATTAACTAACTGATGAAAACATCAATCGATTAATGCTATCATTGATTTCACATACATATCACTATACCAAGTTTCAGTTCTCTCCCACAAATACTTCCAGAGATATGTATGTAATATGAAAATTCCAATTTGTATGGGAGGGGCCTTGAGTTATCGGACTTACTTTCAGTCTAAGACCATC
>NW_016162034.1:6477-8705 GCF_001687245.7 Rhagoletis zephyria | reverse complement strand
TAAAACTTTTTTAACAGGTGGCAACTCTTCCAAAAAATTAGCCTATTTTCCACTGTAGGTCATAAGCTATCTGCTTGCAAAATTTCATGCAAATCCGTTCAGACTTTTCCGCGTATTAATTTAATTAAACTTTGTTAGCAGGTGGTAACTCTTAAAAAAAGTAGCCTATTTTTCAACCTAGCTCATAAGCTATCTGTGTGAAAACTTCCATGCAAATCAGTTCACTCATTTCCGCGTATTAATTAAATTAAACATTTCTAACAGGTGGCAACTCTTAAAAAAGTAGCCTACTTTCTAACCTAGGTCATATAGCTGTGTGCAAAATTTCATGCAAATCCTCTAAGTCGTACCCGCGTATTAATTTAATTAAACTTTTTTAACAGGTGGCAACTCTTCCAAAAGATTAGCCTATTTTCCACTGTAGGTCATAAGCTATCTGCTTGCAAAATTTCATGCAAATCCATTCAGTCGTTTCCGCGTATTAATTTAATGAAGCTTTTTTAACAGGTAGCAACTCTTAAGAAAAGTAGCATATTTTCCAATCTAGGTCATAAGCTATCTGTGTGCAAATTTTCATGCAAATCCATTCAGTTGTTCCCGCATATTAAATAAATTAAACTTTTTTAACAGGTGGCAACTCTTAAAAAATAGCCTATTATATTAACCAATCTGGCCCATAAGCTATCTGCGTACCAAATTTCATGCACATCCGTTCAGTCGTTTCCGCGTGATGATTTCCCAAACATCCAAACATACAAACTTTCACATTTATAATATTAGTAAGATAGTAAGATTAAAAATAAACACGATAGTGTGCGCTAATTAGATAATGTGACAATCATGTTTAAAAACTCTTTTCAACACTTATTTTTCAGAAAATAATATTGCGGATCAGATTGCTCTGAGCGTTTGTGTTGTTTACCAAGAAAATGCAGCCCTGTTGGTTTTTATTACTGTATCGCATCGCGGTGAGTTTCTATTTCTAGGTAATTCGGCTTGTGAAATGGTAAAAAAATTATTGAAATTTATTTATTTAATATGTATAACATTTGATTATTGCAATTTTCTGTCTTTTCAGACTATTAATTACAAGCACAGCATCATCAACGGTGATTGCAAGAACTACTGCAATCCCTGCGGTTTTTCCTCTTGGTAAATGCGTTTTGGTCGAGATCAAGGGTGGTCTCCCAAATCGACCGGGAATAAGGTTAGTCATTTTAAATTTTATATCTTTGTTCGTCGACATTATATGACATCTCATCATTGCAGGCTATTGTTGCATAACAAAACGCCGCAACCACTGCTGTGGTAAATATGTTCCAGCAGTACTGCCCACCGCCGTCGGTGTAATGATTTCGATAGCTGAATAAACGCTACCTCCTGGGCATTCCCACAGCTTGCTGACACCAGCTATTATATCAAGTGTGAATGCAACTGCGGCTAAATTTGGTTATTAACAGTGCAATAGAGCCATGTCATTGGCAAAAACACTAAGGGTTGCTGGCATATAGAGGTTGTAAAGTTTTTGGAATCGAAGCACCTACTCGAAGAAGACGATGGCCACAAACCTATGATGAAACATCTTCTGGAATGCCTTTGACGTTAAATATATATATACAAAATATTTATCGTTCTGCAGAGCGTGCATGCATATTCAGTTCCGATTTTATGGGTCGATTACGGAGGACAACCGAACTTCAGTTGGTTGGCCAGTGGCTGAAATGGTATTACAGATGGCAACTGGCAACTGAGTTGCGCTATATGGGCAACTGCATTTTTGTGGCTGCCGGGAAATTTTTATTGAGATTCTTTTTTCAACTTTTTTTTTTAATTTGTATCACCTTGAACTTTATGAAACTTAATTATTGCTATTCATAATAAAATACATTTTCATTTCAGTGGCGCTGTCCATCGGCCATCCATAATCGCTCCATAAGTCATAATCGCACGAACTAATCCAGGCTATCACAGAATCCATCGTAGTCCGATTTTTCGTAAAATCAACGAAAATGCTATTGAATTCGAGTAGCTACGAACGCAGCGTATGCTTTGAATACACACGTTCATAACAGCAGTGTACGAAAATAAACTATATTGTACGTTACTATTTCGTTTCGTTTATTACTTTAACAGTTCGGTACAATACGAAACAAAACGGCTGAGTTCACTTTGGCGATAGTACACTACAGTAGTTTAGTAGTTACAGACGAAACAACAAACGAAATGAA
>NW_016162034.1:0-4852 GCF_001687245.7 Rhagoletis zephyria | reverse complement strand
TACAAAACTGTACAAAACCACAAATGATATGATGATCGATGAGCAAATGGGAATTGTTTTGTACAGTTTATTTTCGCCCTGCATAACAGTTCCTATTCAGTGATCGCCTTTTCGTAGATTTTGTGAAAAATCGGACTACGATGGATTCCGTGATTGCCACCAATATGTATTCTCCTTTGACAAGATGTTGAAGAATCGCGGCAACACAGCCGTATACCTACTCTATGCTTTTACGAGCATATGCTAAATTTCTCGAACCTAGTTAAAGTGCGTCGGCCGCTGTGGTGTAGTGGTAAGCAGTGCGTGCTTCCACTCCGCAACGCCTGGGTTCAAACCCTGGTCAAAGCAACATCGCAAAAAATNTTTTCTTAACAGCGGTCGTCCCTCGGCAGGCAATGGCAAACCTCCGAGTGTATTTCTGCCATGAAAAACAGCTTCTCATAAAAATACAATCGCCGTTCGGAGTCGGCGTAAAACTGTAGGTCCCTCCGCTCTGTGTGACAACATCAAGGCGCACGCCACAAATCGGAGGAGAAGCTCGGCCAAACACTAACATTCCTCCCTTTTTTAAAATTGGCAAAAAAATGAATACGTATTCTACAGAAAAAAAAATCAAGATACATATTTAAGGATTTTAAGTAAAAATAAATAAAGAAAAACTTGTTCGTGATATCTGGACCAAGGTGTATTCATGATACAAATATTTTAAGGTAAAACCGCTGAGAGGCAGCCTCAACATTTTTGAAGTTTTCTAACATAACAAAAATGTTTTCAAATTTCCAATCTTACAAATACATTCTCATTTTCAGTCTCAAATAAAAGAAAATTTCAATATTTTAATTTTTTTGTTTTTTTGTTTAACTTTTATTTGGCATTTGAGTTGCTCTCAAAATTTCAATTTTATAAAATAGACAAACTTCAAAAAATAAATTATGGTCGACAAATTGAGCAAGCGGTTTTACCTTTAAATATTTGTATCATGGGTGTATTAAACAAGGTGTTATTGCCAACTCAGTGCGGCTCTCTTAAGATACTTCTATGTCATAAAATATAAACAAACGATTCAAAATTCATAAAATTTTTTTTTCAATTTGACTTTATAGGATGGTTCTTATGAGAGCAATGTCAAATTAAATCACACTTTGTTAAATATATTTTGATCTTTACCAAATAATATACTTCCTCTGTAAATATTTTATGAAGTGTTCCAAATTTCGCTCCGAGCGCGTTCACTGTTGATCATTTGATTTAAATAGTTTGTCAAACAATTAAAACTATAGCTTGATCGGAGTTAATATATTCTTCAGTAATTAATTTTATTATATTAAAACATAAGCTTATGAGAAATTATTTAGTCTTAACATGCATATTTTATATCGTGTTGCAAAATTCGCTCCGAGCGCGTTCACTATTGATCTTTTGATTCAAATATTGTTTGTCAAGCATTCAGTAGTGTAGTTTGATCGGAGTTTATATATTCTTCAGGAATTAATCATATTACATTGAAATAAAAGCGTATAATATGATAGAAAGTTAGAAATTATTTAGTCTTAATATGCATAATTCGCTCCGTGTTCCAAAATTCGCTCCTAGTGCGTTCACTATTGATCATTTGATTTAAATAATTGTTTCTCAAGCATGCAGTACTATAGTTTGGTCGGAATTTATATATTCTTACGTAATTGATCACATTTTATTAAAACATAAACCTTTGATAGGGTAGAAATTGTGAAATTATTTAGCTTTAACATGTATAGTCAGCCAGAGACAATTGCAGAAAACTGCAACTACTCGTGAAAACTTACAATAACAGTAATGTAGATGATAGTAATAAATATTATTAGTACAATTATATCCATATATAAAACATTTTACATCATTCATTTGAAGTAAATCGGAATATATTTTTACATATAAGATAGTTTCCATTTAACTCATAAAGTACATACTTCACTACAAATATTTTTAAGATCATACCGAAGTGCAAAAATAGCGCCAATTAGTTGTATTTAAGTATAAATTATTTTATTGCGTTCATGTTTACTCATATTTCTCTCGCCATTTATCCGATTTTAAAATTTTTCACCACATTATTTTGCTGCAAAGCACCCTGAATGCGGCAAAACGGTTGCTCGCAACCCTCAAGTCTTTTATGTAGGGCTGCCAGATATCTCTGTTGCCAAACCGGGACACTTTAGAAAGGGCCTCTCGCCCGCTTCTCTATCATTTCGACGTGCGAAAGGATGTAGTGAAATTTTATTTTGACAGACAAAAACAAAAACAAAAACATGAGATCATGAGATCATTCCAACGTACGCCAACCAAACAAAACAACTTATCACAACTAAAGCACAGAGAATTTTTCACAATGCATGAAAAATACAGTTTATAGTAAATATGTATATGAAAAAACATAAAAATAAAATTGTTAAACTTTGTGCTAAACTCGGGAAAATTCAATAAATTTGCATACAAATTTGCAACATTCTAATCAGACTTTTTATAAAAATTTTTAAAATAAAGTTTTGCAGCCCATTAAATTTTAGTTGATTTTTGGTATTGTTTTTACTGAGAGTTTCTTCCATACAAACTATGTTCGATAATTCTTTTTATATGGAAGACACTGTCAGCAAAAAAAATAAATGCTAAAAATCAGCGAAATTTGCCGGCAACTTCAGACTTGCACTTTATTAATTGGCTCAAAAGCTACATTTTACCAAAATTTTTCTAAAAGATCTGATTAGAAATTGTGATCTGATGAAAGAGCAATAATTTTGTACGGCACTGTACTTATAAGTACTCTAGGTTTCATGAAAGAAAAAAATTTTGGGCATAGCTGGTATACGCTTTTCATGTGTTAGAAAACGATCTTCCAATGATCTCCAATGAGCGAAACATAAATAATTTTGTTTGCATTCTTTTGCTTTGCAAAGGTACTGGTTTTGGTTTTGCTCATGTACAAAACGATTCGAATTTGTCGCAAAGTTTTGTATCTTTGGACGAATTATTCGTAAAATGTTTCGTTTGTTTTCGAACTCTGATCGCGATACAGCAGTCGCCAAATGAATTGTTTTCATATGAAAACCGGAGACGCCGAGGCATACTTTGGCATTGCTTTTGACATACCCCTTCCTTGAGACATATATTGCTCATTTGAAAAGCCGGTTCCTAAACCATAAATCAGTTTTAGATAATTTTTGTGTTTTGTTTCGTAAGTGCAATTTTAACGAAAAAAAAACAGAAGTATTGTTTGCGTTCTATGAAAAAGCAATCGACTGTCCGAAAAAAACTTTCTTCTGGAGGTAAAAATGTGGAAACAACGAATTTCAAACGAACATTTTCGAAATGCCCTCGAAGCATTACAAGTAGTAAATACAACGTCTTTTGGGAATGTTTTTAGATCTTACGTATATATATTGGCAGTTTTGCCCGTTTCAATAGCTACACCTTTACGAAGTTTTTCATGCCTGAAAAGGATTAAAACCTACTTCATAAATACAACACCCAAATTATTTGACAGTACTTTCAACTCGAGTTGTAAGGTTATGAGTTTATGAACAACTGTCAAGTGTTCTCAGTGGGGTGTTTAATAAACTCAGAGTTTAATTTGACATTTGTTTGTTTACTTTTCCTTATTCACATTTAGTCTGTTCCCGTACTCCAGAATTTAGACACAAATAGTCCAAAGTAGCCCTGGTGTAGAATACCAACCGTTTAGCCATAAAGAAATAAAAAATGTAGCTAAATATATAAGGTGACCAGAATTTTTTAGCATTCCAAGAGTACAAATACTACACATTGAAAATTTGTTTTATATTTATTTTAACATATAAATAAAGTATAAGTTAACATGGTTAAAAAAAGCAAAAATAATTCCATGCACTGCGTACATATTGCCGTTGATTTTTGGCAATTATTTTTTGTTGACAGTGTTGCTCATTTTCTTCCATATAAAAAAATTTCGAAGGTACTTTGTATAGAAGAAAATGAGTGGCGCCGTAAAAGAAAAATGCCAAAAATCAACGTTATTTTGTAGCCATATGAAACTTTATTATACTAAAATTGAATGGGCTATAAAACTTCATACCCAAAACCATAATTCTTAAAAAAAAGTGAAAAATTTTGGTAAAAATTCGCTGAACTTTTATAATTTTGCACAAAGTTTGAAATGTGAATTTTTAAGGTGTTTTTTATTGAATGAACAGTATTTTTATAAGAAAATAATTGAAATTAAATAATGGGAGTTTCACCTAAAGTGATAAATGGATAAACTGCTAAACTGAACACACCTTCGCAAATAATTGCATAAAATTGTTTATTACTTTACTTATATGGCTAGTTACGTTTTATTCTTACCTCGTCCATTGTGTTCATTTGTGTTTATGTGTTCGTAGCAAAAGCGACCACCTGGGAACTTGTAAGGGTTGAAGTTTTCTAAAATTTATAAATTTATCCACCAAAGTCGTTTGATAAAGTGATTCACTTTGGTTAAACAGATTTCCATACAAAGTTTGTNATACACTTTGGTTAAACAGATTTCCATACAAAGTTTGACAGTTCATTTATCAATCTGATAAATTTATCATTTTATCAACAGTTTATCACTTTTGATGAAGACCCCTAATATAAAAATAAAAAGTCAAAATTAGTTACTATGTGGCGCTCTTATAATTATGCAACGCAGTGTAGTAATGTCATTACTAATGGGCAAAAAAAATTAAAACTGCATGGGCTATAAAACTGCATACGCAAAACTTTTCCAAACATTTTTAAAAAAAGTGTAAAATGTTGGTGAAAATTCGGGGAATTTTTATAATATTTGCACAAAAGTTTGTATGGTGTTTGATATAAA
>NW_016162032.1:0-46302 GCF_001687245.7 Rhagoletis zephyria | reverse complement strand
ATCAGGTGGAGAAGGACTTGGCTTCACTTGGCGTTTCCAATTGGCGTCAGTTGGCACAGAGGAGAAACGACTGGCGTGCTTTGCTGAACTCGGTCAAAATCGCTTAGGCGGTTACAGCGCCAAAAAAGAAGAAGAAGAAGCAGTACAGGAGTATGATATACGATTTATTGTGGTCTGAAATTGAAGATATGGACTTGGACAACCTTTGGTTTCAGCTGGACGGTGCGTCCTGCCACACAGCTCATGCCACAATCGATACTGGGCTAACAGGAAGCGCTACTGCAAAGCCAGCCGAGACAGTCACATGAATGAAGTCGTTTTGCGTAAATAATGGGAATCTTTGATCCTTCGAATACCAAAGTTCATCTCGGTTGCGAACGTATCCAACAACTTTGACTCTTTTAGGCATGTTGGCTCCATCCAACATACACATATGTATATATTGTTGTTGTTGTTGGTAAGCTGGATTTCACCTCAGATTCCTCTCTTCCAGGAGCAATCATTTATCGTTTCCGGGTAATTTCGGTTTATGATTGGACTTCCGGCGACGAGCATAAGGTTGATGTTGATTTTACTCGCTTCTGCTCATGCTGTGTCTTCCTATCATCGAACAGCTTGCGTGCAACCGGTCATTTACTACCGGAGGCAATAGCAGCTGCCGATGNTTCGGTTTATGATTGGAGTTCCGGCGACGAGCATAAGGTTGATGTTGATTTTACTCGCTTCTGTTCATGCTGTGTCTTCCTATCATCGAACAGCTTGCGTGCAACCGGTCATTTTCTACCGGAGGCAATAGCAGCTGCCGATGTCGAGGCCTTCTCACCGTCCAACCGTGGGAACTTTGACCTCGCAGTCGTCGGCACATTAGGTGCCAGTGGCTGCGACGACTTGTAAATTTCACCGGACGAGTGAGCAGCGTTCTTCGTCGGTAGGCTGCACCTCCCTCGGAGAGGGGTTTGGTTACAGCTGCTCGTTTTTTGCTGCTAGTGGTCATTTCAGGTTCATTCGAGGCCTTCTACTCATGGAGTCATTTATACTTCCGTACATGCTTCTTCCAAAGAGCCTTGTCTCTTGGCATCAGAGTGGCGGGGTCGGTGCTCTCGCAGTTTCGCGAACAGACCATAAGTCAGCAAGTTCATGCCGCCCTGAGTGTTCGTCGATGCGCGTCTCGGGCAGTCCAAGTCCAGTTCAATTACGAGAACTCAGCCTTGAGCAAGGATATACCGCCTAGCACCAGTCGACACCATTTTCTAAAAATTAAATGTTAAGCTTAAAAGTCAAATTAATTATAATTGCTCTTATTGACTTTGGGTTATCGAAATTGTGTTTGTAAATTAACACATAACCTCAATATTTACACTAAATCACACACAGAAAAGCATTTGCCAATGTTTATATCTATGTATGTATATGTACACATATGTATGTATGAACATACATACATACATAACATTTATCTAGATGTGCAGATTTCTAATATGTACCGCTGGGTGAAAATCAATCAGGTTTACTACAAAATTCCTCACATCCCCATTCACTTACAACCATACACGTACACATACATATGTATGTACATAGGAATGGCTTGAATTAGAAATATTTCATCATTCTTTGGCCACTGAAACACGAAGCAGCGTAAAAATCTGTCTAAAGATGAATCCAATCGGAATTATTTTTCGCTTAGCCACTTTCCGCCTGCGTTCCTTCCCACACAACACACCTCCTTTTCCGCCAGCACATCAGCTCTATCGGGTTTTTATTCCAATCGCTACCCAGGCAACAGCACTTACACTCTTGCTCTGTGATGTTTAGAATTATTGATTCTTTTGCGTATTTTTGCTTTGCATTTTTTTTTTCAATACCACTTCATTTTATCGATTTCTGCGACGTTCGCATTCGTGTCCAGTCAATCGTTCATTGCCTCGTTACCTATACAAGAAAATGCAAGCATACCTTCCAGCGCTCGCCACATACACATAGGCGCCCAGCGCGTCTCAACGCGATTATGACGCGCCGCGCCTCATAGATACATACAAATAAAAATATAGGTATATTTATATGCAGTTGCATGCCAGCTGTTGCATAGATACACAATCCGTGCATAACCGAAGCAGTACAAATATGCGCGCGCATACAAAAAACCAGTTCTCTTCCCAGCATCTTTTTCACTCGAAATATTTGGCATCATCATCGCCAAATAAACAAAAAAAAAACGGCACGTAAACCTGTCTCTCCACCAACTTGCCATTCAACCTTTTCCGTTCGTCTGCTCGTCCGCCCACCAACATATTAACTGCTCTTTTTGAACAAATGCCTTGCTACCACTCTCTACTTCTCCCTTCGTCCACTGACGTCACTATAACCGCTGACAAAACTGGTTTGCATTTGAACGACAAATGCGCATTGGCAATTGTTGTGTGCTCTTCAGTGCGCTCAATACTGCGCTCCCAACCGATAAAACGATATTCAAGCTGAACTTCATTGCCTTTTCACTATGAACATACCTATGTAGTTACTAGTTGAATATTTAGTATTTCTGTAGCCGGTTTTCCAGACTGGTTTCTCCCCGAACGGCAAATACACATTTGTGACGTCACGTCAAGCAGAGTGCGCACTCGTTTCAGCGGCGCAGTTGTGAAGAATAGGCACAGTGGGGTGAATTAGTGTATTGAAAATCCAAAAATCAAGGTGTGCTGAAAAAGCTGATATGGTAAAGGATGCAAAAGCGTAATCGCCCAAGAGACTCTGACCGCCTTCTTACTTCTATTCCCGCAGAGAAGGTATCTCCCTTCCTCGGAGACTACCTACCGGGTTCCGAGTTAAATTCTTTCAGGGCTAGAACGTCTGGGACCATTCGAACGACATAACCACAGCATTTTTAATTCGCTGGGAAATGTGGGTATATGTCTAATAGTTCCATACGGAGAAGTCCACGTAAGTGGGAAAAGCTTTTGACTGCCATTCACCAGGGAGGGGCCAAAAGTGATTATTTTGCGTATGGTTAAATCGTAGTTCGCGACGTCCAAATAATTATATCTACGCATTGTCTGGGTAGCGACCAAACGCTCGTCGTCTGCCCGGCAGGTTAATATTCTCAGGGAAGACAAAGGGTAGCATCCCCTCCATCCAAGAAGGCATGGAAACCGTCGGGCCTTACGGCATCTACTACTGTTGCCACGTAAAGGAGCGCAAATTTGGTGTCGCATTTGTCGTGTGAGTGAGCATCCGCCGCCGACCGAACGTCTAGCCACAATTCGTATCAAAGCGAGATTCTTCAATATCTACTCACCCGCCTCAATCAGAAATGAAATGGCCATGCCTGACCCGCCAGAGCTTTTTCCCAGGATAAGCAGAACCATAACAAATATATTCGGCACTCCACGCTCACACCTGCTATCAGGGAGCAACAAACCAACATATGGTAGTAGTCGAATTGCAACGAACCCGAAAGAACAACTGGTACAGTGAGAAATGTCACAAAGCCGCCGAGAAAACAGATGCGACCAACAATGCCACGCTGCGATCGGGCGCAACGCGAGCTATTTTGGAAAGCGTCGTCGCCAAAATTTAAAGACCCATAATTCTTCCGCAAAATCTTTCTCCCTACGGGACTCTCTTTCGAACCCATCACCTTATTGACCGCCTATTCCTTATCTCCATTGTACTTTCATCAATGCTGCTTGGAGCTACTTTGTTTTGCTTTCATTCTCAGTTCGAACTCCTGAAAGAGGAAAAAGTTAGTTTTTTGGTCATCCAACAATCCACAAAACTTTGGATTCATGTTATTTTTCAATTGCCTGAACACCGAGATCTTGAGGGTAATTTAAAATATGAGGAATTTACAAGAAAAGGTATAACTAGTGCAGCAATCAATTTTAGATAGCCCACGCTTAGGTAGGTAGATAGACATTAATATGAGGTATGCATTCATGGTGCTCCCTACTATTCACAATACTTCATATAAGCCTACCTCCCTCAAAAATTTCAGAAGAGGCAGATTGAATTGGCTGCTGCTTGTCTTGCAAGACTGTCCGCTACCTATTTTTCCTGTTTCCCCTTTTGACTTGGTACCCAGTTAGCTCTTGTATCTTTCACGGGAGTTAAGTTTCTTAACGCACTCAAAGATATCGGTTATGCTTAGGATCCTGGCACTTTTGTAGTTCTTATGTAAATTTAGCTCCGTATAAAAAATGTTCTCAACATTTCACGTAACTGCAGGCATCTGGTTTAGCGTGCACTGATCCCTGCCTTTGATTTTTCTTGATTTTTTGAGAGGTCTGTGAACCAATGAATTGCGCCAGCCAGGAGCTATTCCAGTGGTTTTTGTATGGCGAATCAATTCAGCATTTCTCATATGAATGCCCTGCACAGCCGAGAATGCGTTCGTCATTTCTTAGCAAGCCATCCGTGGACCTAGACAGGCGCCCCTCATTGTTTGAAAGGCTTACTGGATTCGTCAAAAACTCCTGATCGTTGAAGAATATACCGGATTCCCGTTGCATCACATTAGACCTCCGATTTGACCATAAAACAAACGTCACCAAGCAGGATCATTGACCTCCGAAAGAGTCCATAACTGCTGTAACAAAGGGTATTACGCTTGAAATGTACCAAAAAAAATTATCCCACAGTGCAGCAGCGGGAACTGTACTTAGCATCTGAAGCAGAAACCCGACCATGCGCAAGTTGACACACACAATGATACAAAAACAAAGAGAACGATACAGCTGCAGGAGGCATACATACACAAACATATGTACATGTGAACATATTCCTACAATCCCTTTAGGAAATGCGAGCATTCCGCAGAATGAATGAAAGGCTGACTTCCAAAACTTATCAATACAATGTTTGGAAACTGTTATACTGCGGTATTCAAACTGTTTGTATATGCAGAGTTGCGACACATTGCAACCATATACATTGCATATTTTAAATATTCAATATAGCAATAAAAATTTTTTCTGAATTTTCCATATTTAAAACACCAATGGTAACCAATAACAAACGAAGCATCAACTTTGTTTCTGATGCACTGATTGCTCAAGCGATACGTTCCGATAACTAATCGGCTGCGTTTTGGAACAGTATACATTGTCAATATTTTGTAGTTCGACGTTATGGAACCTTATACTTTGTACGTATACAAAGCAATTGACGTTTTGGAAGTCAGCCAAACATTCCCACTTTTTAATACACGATGCTGTTGGGGGGAAGTCCTCGCTCTCGCTGATTCCAGAAAAACTAGCGAAACATTCGACGAAGCTGCTCATAAAATGAACGTAAAATCTTTCCACAAAGTGTCCTTTTGAATGAATATTGAAACATTTCAGAAAGCTTCTTTTGAAATGCATACGGAGGTTCCACGAGAAGCTTTCACTTTATTTCCAAGCGAAAGCTTTACTCTAGCCTTCTGTTAGAAGCAAGAAGGATACATTGTAAATTTTAATCTTCTTCGGAGTTTCCGCGAGAATTGATAAGGAATATTTCCATTTTACTTGCAAGTGAAAGTATTTATTCCTCATTTTCCAAGAGGGATCACACATACCCACCAACACAAAGGAAACGCTAGAATTCACACCGACTTGGAAACATGAGGGCTAGTTATTTGCCATGAAAGCAATATTTACAAAGGCAATAAGAAGTATATCAGCATTTTACAGCGATAATAGTCATCGTTGAAGAAAGGGTCTAGGGTGGTAGGGGTGTAGTGAGTATGCATACATATCTACAATATACATATAGCCAAGCGTAATTGCTATACACACGAGTGATTCACAAAAATGTTGCGCCTCGGTCAACCGCCTCTGCCGCGCCGCAAGAGCGCCTTCTCCCCTTTTGTTGTTACAGAGGCTCAATCGATCGGTGTCGTATGTACAGATTGTATACATACATGTAAAGGGCGAGAGGCCTAAGCTAAAATAGAATAGCAACAACATGAAAGGAGAATATATGTATGTATGTCTGTACATTTGTAAACAACATACTCTTGAAAAATACCGAGAGAGTGCAACGAGATAACACGAAAGGCGATAAAGCGGCAGGCGGATGGGCGTAGTGGAGCAATGAGGTGGCGAAAGAGGCTAACTGCCGTCCCTAAATTTGCGCGTCAAGCGCCAAACAACTCTCAAAACTCCTCATGCCCGTACAATTTGTATGGAGCATCCCACAATAACGCGGCGCTAGCGCCGAGCAAATGGAATTTTCATTTCTGGCAGGGTGTTACGTGTTGAAGTTGGATGCAGAAGGCGGAAAGAAAGAGAAAGGACAAAAAAGTTAAAGAGGATTCGAGAATAAAAACGAGGGAAATGAGAAAAATCACGCCGCGTTGATTTGGAGATAGCGCGCGCTGACCCTCGTTGACAATTCAAAATGCAACGCTTAGCGCTCCAATTTAGGGAGGCCTGTAAGAGTAGGCTGCTGGCATCTTGTGTATGTACATATGTAAATATGTACATACGTATGTTTTTAGTTAGTTGCTGAGTGACTGACTATGTTGTTGTTATTCGTTTCTACAATACTTACATAGCCTGTTTTACTACTTCGCCTTTGCGCGTAACATTGGGGCCGTTTTCGTTCTTATTTTGTTTCTTTCGCTCTGCTGTTTCTAGTTTTAAGAGTTGTGTTTGTTTTTCTTTCGTTTGTTTATCAAAACTCCATCGCTAACGTTCTATGAAATTGTTTTTGCTTTTCTTTGGGGCTGCTTGCTGTATTTGCCTTCACTGTCTGATAACATTGTTTCTGTTGTTGCTATTTAGTGTGTATACTTGAAATTTCGTTTAGTAGACATTTGTACGTACATAGGTATGTATGGATGTATGTACGTATGCTACGCTACGTCAAAAACACGTCGTGCTATGTGAACAATGTTCACGACGAAGCCGCTCGCATGTGAAATTTCAGCAGGGAATGAGGAGTAGAGAGTGAACAGCAGTATTAGCACACCACTAAACGAGTAATAATGCACAGTGGGTGAAAAAGTTGATGAGTTGGAATAAAAATTAAATAACTTAATAAAGAATGATGATGTCAGGGTTAGAGTGAGATAGGTTAGATCCGGTTAGGTTAGCAGAACTGTTATTCTTATTTTATTCTCGTTTTAGAACCACAATCGTTTATCAGTTTGTATCGAAAACCGGACACTTCGCCGATTGCTTCTCTATTTTACGCAGTTGCGCCAGTTTCTTATAGCAAGTGGAAACATCTCCTTCTATAATTGGCCTCCATGGCCATCCTTGGTTTCTTTATCACTCCATGAATGCCTGGTCAGCGGATATTTTCACCAGTGCAACATTGTGTATACGTACGACATGCCCAAACCAACGTTCCTCATTTTATCTTCTTTGTTCTAAGTCGCCCATGCAATTGAGACCATCTTGCGTAGAGCGATTCTCTCGAAAGCCTTTCCTTTATTCGACGTTGCCAATGCTTCTGCGCCATTTAAAAAGACGGGCATAATGAGGGAATTTTAGAGCATGATTTTTCTTCGTCGAAAGAGGCTTCTGTTATACAATTGGCTACGTAAGCCTGCAGTGCATGGTCAGGCATCAACTAAGGGTTCTTAGATCTTTCTGACTAATATTAAGGAGTTTTTCAGAGACTCAGCGAGAGGTGGTATAAATCTCTTGGATTGCCTTTTAAACTTTAAGACCCCAGCTCCTCCATATATTCTTTCGGAGGTCACTTTCGTCCCTTCGTTGTCATCAAAGCCCTCATGACCTGACACCAGGTTACGGGTTACTAGTCTGTACAGTTTGTAAAGTTTATTAAAAGGATAACTTCAGGTAACTCAGATGACGCCGAAGGTATCCAATTTTCATGTTACTAAGTATGATTCCGAAATCTCAGAGCACTCCAATGAGGTCAGTTTTCAATGAGTATGGCTATAGACGGTTTGCTTCCAACAGACCAAGCAGTGGAGCTTCCCCAGATTTACATCAAAAACATAGTCGCTTTGGAGATAAACAATTTTACTAAAAAACTAACAGTTCGTATGCGAGCGCCCATAGTGCACTCAGAGCACTCCAATGAGGTCAGTTTTCAATTAGTATGGCTATAGACGGTTTGCCCCCAACAGACCAAGCAGTGGAGCTTCCCCAAATTAACATCAAAAACATAGTCGCGTTGGAGATAAACAATTTTACTAAAAAACTGACAGTTCGTATGCGAGCGCCCATAGTAGGTATAGGACTGCAGATAACAAAAACACTAGCATTTCATTATTCATAAATATGTTCGCAAATTATCAAACCACCGCCAACTGTGCAGCCGTCGCATATCTACTCTGCACTCGTGAGAATACAAATCAGCCAGCTAGCCAGCAGTGTTGCCGTTTTAGCCCTTTGGTGGCTAAATTTGGCTACCAAATTCTTTTTTTGGCCACAAAAATTTGAAATTGCCCCTAGCCCTTTTCAAAATTTATTCATCATTGACATTCTAATTTTTTTTATGATTTTCATGAATTTAACTCTTCGCTCATAAAGCGAACGCCTTTCCTTTAAGGCAAGTAAACATATTTCTATGTATATTCCTTACGTTTCTGGGCCGTTATCTTATCCGTTAACGATTTAACTATACTTTAAAATAGGTAAGTTGGTGGCCCTTAATATGCTTTCTGTGTTACACAAAAAGTTTTTTTGTTGAATAAAATAGTAATTCTTTTCAGAGTTCATTGTTTTTCTATACCAGTAATTATAGAAAATGTTTGCGTGTATACTTACATATTTATACTAGCAGTACCCCGGTNCTAGTGAGCGCGTGTGAACACCACTTAAGTGAGTGTGAATAGTGAATAGTTCTCGAATAAATGAATGGATCAGAAAAAAGAAAAGGTGTGAATTTTAAAAGAAAATTTACTCAGAACCGAAGAAGTTGCTAAGAATTTTAATAATACTAAATTGAAACGCTTTAGAAGAAAATAATGAAGAAACTCTAGTGTGTTGGAAGTAACGAGTGTGAGAATGAAATATAATTAATTTCGCGTGTGTATACGGTTACTTGCATATACAATTGTACTTATAATAAACATACATACATTATATTCATATATGTATGGATGTGGCAAAGTAAATCGTGGCTTGCACTTTGTTACGTGCGCGTATTTGAGCTATTTGAAACGCTGTCGCGCGTCTATGTATTACAAGCAACTATATATACATACATTTTACATATTATGTATATATAGAAATCTATATATATGTATATGTACATATGTACATACACATATGTAAAATGTTTGTTTTGTATGTTTTTGCGAAAAATTTCGTATCTATAAGCTGTGCTATTTAGGAAATCTACTGCTGCTATCGTAGAGTTGCTTCTGGCTACTTACGCGCTGAACCAAAAACGTTTCTACGCTGTTGGTCGCCGCGGTCGCTCACTTCTCGCTTTATATGTAAGTAAATAGAAACGTGCGCGCATGTTTTTCGGCGTGTTTTTCATGTGATTTAACACACACGCACACGTACGCAAGCAAAATACGTAACGTCTAATTAGCGAAAAGTGTGAGGTGATCAAGCTCCCGCGTGCGAGTCAAGGTAGCGCGAGTAAGACAAAGGTATGTAAGTAGGAAAGCGCGCGGTAAGTTGGGCGTAGCAACGCAGTAGCGGTGGCAATAAATCTATAATTGTAACCGCGGCGGTCAACATAACGTGCGCGCGTGTAAATCGTTAGATATTTTCAGTTTTACACAAGTATACATACAGAGGTGCATTTGCGTGTGAAATAATAATAGAAATAGGAAAACCAAAACAGACGCAACTTTTCCAAAAAAGACCGCGTGGTTCGAGAGGAAAAGCAAAAAATCTAACTATATGTAAATCGTGTTAAAGCTGTTTTCGTAGAAGCTTTATAGTTAACTGGTTTAAAACCCACATTTCCTAAAAGATATTGAAAACTACATATTTCGTGACCTGCTGGCGATGTGTGTGGCCGCTAAGCAGGTCACTCAATTGTGCAGTCAACATTTTATTGATTCTCTTATTTCCCCCTTTTTAGAGAGTTCGAAGAAAAATACAAAATTACAGTATAAACAAGTATTAAAAACGACCAACGGCCGAAAATAGCGCTGTTGAATAACCACAATAATCGAAAAAAGTCGCGTAAGGCGTCAAAAAAAATAAACAAAGCGACGAGAATATTGCCATCACAGTGCATGCAATACAAACAAAAATAGTATAAATAAACAGAAGGTAAACGCTAAAATGGAAAATCCACAATTGCCGCATGTGTTGCGGCTTATGAAGTCGCCTAGCAGCAGCAATAGTCAGCATTTGAAGTGAATTAGTACTGCCGCGCGCCGAAGTGAAGAAAACATGTTTTGAAAGTCAATTTTTTTTTTTTTAATTTGCATGGACGTCAATTAAACTTTAACTTAACAAGGCACTAGAGGTGGCAGTATAGAGATTTGAAGCGACGAATCAATTTTTATATTCCAACAAAGTGCACGCGCTTCCAACCAGAGAAAGCGCGTTTGCATCTGTAACCTTTTTGGCCGTTCCATTACGTTATTATACAACAGCTGCGACCTTAGCGGGCAAGCGTGCGCGTGAAAAACAGTTTNAAGTCAAGTTTTTTTTTTTTAATTTGCATGGACGTCAATTAAACTTTAACTTAACAAGGCACTAGAGGTGGCAGTATAGAGATTTCAAGCGACGAATCAATTTTTATATTCCAACAAAGTGCACGCGCTTCCAACCAGAGAAAGCGCGTTTGCATCTGTAACCTTTTTGGCCGTTCCATTACGTTATTATACAACAGCTGCGACCTTAGCGGGCAAGCGTGCGCGTGAAAAACAGTTTGTGCAACATCTTTCAGACACACAAACACGTGCACTCCACTAAATTTGTGAATTAAAATCCAAAACACTTGCCAAGTTGCGACTTCTTAAGCCCTAATTTAAAAGCGTGCTGCAAGTGCGCGCCAAAAAAAAACAACGCATTCGTGCGCAACAGCCACCATTGAACGACCCACAACAACAACCCACCCACATCCACAACATTATCAACCACACCAGCACTCGCACCACCAGACCCGGCACACACTCACCTTCACCCACAGCAACAACCCCTTCACCACCAACATGTCACTGCAAACTAAGCGTCAACACTGTTATCTGTGCGATCTTCCCCGCATGCCTTGGGCCATGATCAATGACTTCTCCGAGTCCGTTTGCCGCGGCTGCGTCAACTATGAGGGCGCCGACCGCATTGAGCTTGTCTTAGATGCCGCGCGTCAAATGAAACGTTTACATCAGGCCGCCAAGCGTAGTCACGAGAATGGAGAGGTGGTCGCACAACAACAACAGCAGGCACAACAGCAACAACAAGCCGCCGTTGCAGCAGCACAAGCGCAACATCGCAGCGCAAGCGGTGCGCCTATTAGTGTGGGCGTCGGTGTTGGGGTTGTCGGTCCACAACAGCAGCAGCAACATCATCATGGCTATGCGACACAACGCATCGGTCCACCGCCACCACAAGCTACCGGTCTTATGGATTTCCCAGTGAAAATGGAGGCGCACGACGCTAATGTACGTCCAGTGCGGATCTCACATATGGCACCGCATCATATGTCAATGACAAATCGTGCTGTTGCTGCTGCGGCGGCAGCTGCAGTCGCCTCCAACGTGGGTGTAGTGGGTCCAGTGCCACCAGCGTTATCGGTGAACTTGAAGCGTCCCCCCTCCGAGGATGATGATCATACGCATGGTGGTGATGGTGGGGGCGGCGGCGGTGGTGGTGGTATTGCTGGTGGCGGACCGAGTGCCATGAAGCGTAGCGCCATTGATGATCCCAATGTACCGCGACCACCGCTAACACGTGGCGAATCATTGCCGGCTGCTGTTTCCTTTGTACCCGATCGACAAGCAGGTTTGCGAGATAAGCATCAACCAGTACGGGCACCATCATTTGATGCATCCTCCTTCAAGCCGGGTGGTAAGTTTAAGAAAGCAATACCATTTTCTGAAAAGTTTAAGTGCTTAAGACTATTTGTAACATACTCATTACGTCACATAGTACATTAGCACCATGACACAGTTGTTGTTGTTGGATATCTTCACAAACTCATCGATGCAGTGGCTAGGGATCACAAGAGCTTGTAAATTTCTATAGGTCAATCGGTCCATTATACATATGATCACTAATTAACTAATCATCGGTTTTGCAATTATCTACATCTGTGCTTCGTGTTCTTGGTATGATTGTAGTTAAATAATTGTTGCGTTTTGTGTGTGCTTTATTTGTGCTTGGGTTTAGTGTAAGGCCTTAAACTATTTTCGTATTTCCATTTACTGTTTCGAAATGAAGATCTGCTGGATGATGTAAGCTTTTCAAAACAAACTCTGGCCGTATAGAAATGGGAACTCAATCGTTAGAGAACGTGTCTTCTAATAAGTTTCTGAGGACTCCAGAGATCCGAATTATCCTTGGGGTTGCGAAGAAGAAGTATTCCTCATTTTCTATTACGAATTGGTGAGATTTTTGACGCTTGTAACTTAGAGATATCATTCGATTTTTCGGAAAATTTCTATTTTTAACTGGTGCCGTCTGTTTAAAATTCCATTTAAATTTTCCATTCTCACATGCATTATATTCCCAAATATATTTTTTATCAATAACCAATTTTTAATCGTTTTCTAAACTATTAACTCATCTCAGCATTTACTCTACACATTCCAATATTTGAAGAAGATAGCGCATAGGTGGTATATATGTATATACATTGAAAAAAAAAATAAAAATTTTATTTGATAAGGGAAAGTGCTGATATGTAAAAATAAACATTGATAAAGAATCGAACGTTGATAAAAGGAATACTGATAAGAGAACTTAACGTTGAAAAATTTCGTTGCGGCTCAAATCAAAGTTGCTTGCTACGTGTGTATGTACGAAGAAAAACATATTTATTGATTTATTGTGTTCATATAATAGCACATTCATCCTTGACTGACTGATAAGGGACACATATAGTCTTCAATTTAATGTTTGTTGTGTTGCTATGATGCTTCCTAACACTATTGCCGATAATTTAGTTGTCTGCTTTAAAGTAATAAAAGTGTGCTGAAGAGTAATAAAAGCTTTTGAAAGGTTAAACTCAGAGCTAAGTTTTAATGAATCAGGCATCAGTTCTGCTGATGAAAATTTTAACAGATAAGTGAACCCATTAAAGAAGAATACGTAATACTGTGATTAGGGAATGAACTTTAGAACAGAAATTTAAACCTAAAATGATTGAAGTAAAAAGAAAAAAATATCGGCAGAAAATATATTGAAGGTAAGAACATCAAAATTCGGGCTAAGTAAGGTTAGATTAGACAACGAAGCAATGGATACCCACATTCAGAAAGCTTAGCAAAAGTCCAAGCGCCAAGAGAATGTTATTTTAATTATCATTATTATCGATTATTTTGTATCCTTTGATACATTTCAAAAACTCGCTTGATGCTTCTAATCGATTTACTATCGACCAAGAGCGCGCTAACTTAGCTTATCGATGCTTATGTATGTATTTATAAGGTAGTGTTTACACACAGAGACTATGGAAATTATATATAAACAGTGCAATGTGTGCATTCATCTTCTCAAAGAAAATTAGGTGTATACATACGTTCAACCCTCGACTGACACCCACTACGACTAAGTTGGGCGGTGGTGCTTCGCAATCGGCCTGGCGCGTCAGTTTTATGTATCTAGCAACGGAGAATTCTTATAGTTTTTTTTCATTTTATGTTTTCTATACATTTTCCTGCCAATTCTTACTTTTTACTTTCTTTATGTATACTTTATACAAAATTTATATGTACGAACGTTGTTGTTGATTTTGTACGTAGTAGTGTTGTGTGGCTTTCTGTTGCGTGTAGTGCAAGAATTCAGCTGTGTATAATAGTGCTTCTTGTTGTTTTTCTACTTTAGCTAGATACGTAGCCGTGATGATGATGGGGTAGCTAGCTGTAGACTTATCGTTACCACTTGTAATTGGGTTGTTTTGTACATATGTATGCGCTACTTTTTTGGGTTTGGTTCATAAGAGGGTGGCGGTGGTGGCAGCGACCTCTTACGTTTTTGACACTACACAATTGTAACGAGGTTACCCCAAGCGAATGGCGAGCGCGGCGTGTCGTTGTTGTCCGATGTGTATCTACACTAGTTAGCACGAAATCAGCACTGCGTCTGCGTCGGCCAAGCAGCAGCAGCAGTGGTGCATATCAGAAACGGTTGCCAAGCGAATTTGCAAAAACGTGCAATTGGCAAACGTCCCAGGGCAGTTAGGTATAGAGAAAAGATATAAGTATTGTATACTCCAAGCGTGTTTATGTGTATGCAATGCATTCATGCATGAACGACCCAAAACTCTGCCCAGCATTTGAACGTTTACGGTGCATTCGCTTTTGCATTGCTCTTTTGTTTTTTTTTTTGTTGTTTTTCTCGAAGAAAGTGTCATGCGCAGCAACGTGTTTCATACATAATAAAGAGGCAGCATTCATCAGCAAGCACAAAGCTTCATCACAACAACAACAACTTAATCACATAATTCACTAGTCTGAACAGCATTATTATGATCTACATATATACATACATATGTACATAGAGCGCGAGCTTTGTGCCAGCTTCGTTGCTTCCTCATCAACATCGTCATTTCCTTGCTTTTCATATGCCACAACGTCATCATCGTCATTATTATTATTATGTCTGTACAACATTATTAGTGTGGTGCGCAACGTCAGCAGCCGCCTGATATATATGGTACCTACATGTGTATTTTACCGCCATCATTTTACGGTTTCTTTTCTAGTATACTAAATTCGTTTCGTTGGCAAGTCGCCAGAAAATCGTGCAAAATTTTGTCGTCGTATATCCATGCTTACTCAGTTGCATTTGCATATACGTACATATGTACATACATACATAAATGTAGCTAAATTTGTATATCCGCTTGCATCCCTTGTAACCGCACGCAAATTTGCCTCTTTGGCTTTCCAAGTGAGTTACACATTCATTTTTGTTTTCATTTTCTGCTTCTACGACGCATTTTTCTTTTGCTGTATTCTCCACATGCTTTGCTTTAGATTAAGCGGTTTTTTGCATCTTTTTTCACATCATACTTACTATACGTATGTACATATACTAAGAACATTACATATACATAGCGGCCGTTGTCAACGTAGTCACCGCCATTGTCGTCGTCATTAAACTTGTTTTCATTTGAGAACGCCAGAAGCGAACGCGACGAAAATTACTGCAAAAAGCTTGGCAATAACAAACGTATACAAGAACATCAATATAGGCGGTAACAACAACGAGACAACGACAAAAATGACAACAGAAAACGAGCACAATTGCGACGACAATGCTGGCAATGTCGACGACAAACATACGTAACTCGTTTACTTGCCCCAATATAAATGTACATATACATACATATATAATATCTAGATGCCTGAGAAGCGTTAACCAGCGCATAGTAAATGCCTACGTTTAACTATCGTACTGCTACTCGTGGGGCCTCCGCAGGTCCCCTCTAAATTAGAACGCCAAGTAACCGGTTCGTTGCATGTGTGCGAAAAGCGCGAGAATAAATCTTGAGAAATATGTATGCGCTATAGCGAGATACTACTTCTGAATGTGTTTTTGTGTTGTATTTGGTATCAGAACCTGCTGTTTTATTTTTGTTGTAAAGCGACGACACTCAAACCGGCCGCTCGTCTAGCTAGTTGCTGATTACCTTACTGCCTACCTACATCAACATACAATATACATATGTAACTGGCAAGCTGTATAACTGGTTATCTTAGTGACCAAGTGTCAGTTAACTCACTTGCTGGTTTTGCTCAGTAACTTTCCAAGTTTGCACTTTGCATTCCGGCTGGCCTGCCTAACTTCTTTGTTGCTTTTGGGGAATCTTATAATAGAATATCTGCAAGCAAGTTTCTTAAACGAAGCGGGGATGTTCATTAAATAGCGTTACCAATAGCTATTGCAACAGACTTTTTGAAGAAGCAAAAAATTCGAAATAAGCAGAAGAATCAAAACAAACACCATATTCAAGAAAAACTACATAGCAAAGAGTCGCCGCGTTCGATATATCGGCCAACTAAGATATAAATATTGACAAAAGCGAAATCGGAGCTCCTTAGATTACCCACATTTAATTAGCCAGAGAGCTGTAGAAGACAAAGGTGGCGAAGCTCCAGACCATTCAGAATGCTGCACTTACCACTGCTAAGGAATGCATTCTGATGCCGCCTAAGCACCATTTACCTAGCGAGACCCGTATTCTCCCATTTAAGAAGTACTACCGTAGTGACCAACGTTTCAGGTACATGCTTGAAGGCGTGCCTCCNTTATTCTCCCATTTAAGAAGTATAGCATCATGATAAGCAATCATTACTACCGTAGTGACCAACGTTTCAGGTACATGCTTGAAGGCGTGCCTCCTACCAGGCTTGTCAAAAGCCATACGTATATCTCAAAGACCTAGTTCAGTTAGAAGTGCGCCATCTATGGAGTCAGATCATAAACGGCATTCGGCGAGAGTTAATTAACAACTCTAGTCCCATGAAGGCTGCCATCGGATTCCAAACACCACTTATTGCCGACGAAGAGTTGGAGTTCCATCATGAAACCCGACTTTCTTTGGAAAATACCGTTTTTGATATTGTAGCGGGTTGAACTATACATACATATATCGAGTCAACCCCTACATATTCAACGTATGCCGCAAGTTCTCCTCTTCAGATGCACACTCAAGCTAACTCATCTAACAACCCTTTACCAATGTTCCAATACCGTTTGACTGTCTGTTTCCTGGGATAATATGTATATGTGGTATGTACATATGTAAAATAGTTTCTGTGTGAAATCCTTAAAATCTTTGTTTAACAGCCTTCAGTCATTATCATGTCCCTCAATTTCACAATTAACACTCATTCAGTCTCACACAATCGCCACATCTCACTTAGCAGCAGAGCATTGCATACACAACGCTATTTATCGATTTCATCATTTTAATTAGCTATTCGTCTAATTATCATTATTATTTTGAGCAAACAATTATATTCGTTTGATTCGTAGGCTCACAACTGAATTCTATTGAACTGTGGCTTCGTAAATATGTACATCAATCGATTAATCTATTCCGCGATTTTCTAATAGAGGTTAAGTTGCATATAAAAAGATGAGTTGTTTTAGACATTGGGAACATTTTCTGAAACTATGTAATCAACAAAGAGAAAATCTTTAAAGGCGAGCGAGGAAGAGGCTTTGAAGTAGTCAGCTTAGAATTAAACACATCACTAGTATTTAAACATAATATTTCCTTCCAAAGTTTCACAGACTTGATAGACTTCAGAATCTTTGCTATATGCCAAAAACTGGCAGCTCATGGAAGTCGTTTTCGTGACCTAGCAGATATTACCGGCTGGCTTCCGGTTTCCAGGAAACACGTCCCAGAAATATATAGAGTGTATTTAACGAAATATCTTACCAGGATATAGAATACATATTTAACTCTCAACCTCAAAATGAAAGACGTAGACCTCAATACTAGTTGAGTGAAATTTTGTGGATTAAATTTTTTAAACTTCTTTTGCGCATATTTGATTCTAAAGAGGGTTTGGTGATTAGTTTCTCGCAAAATGTCAAGTCATTTTGTTCGGAGCCATAAATGTAGACGAAACTAGTATCTATTCACCACGAAGACGGCCGTCGAAGTTGAAGGTAAGGGGTTCGAAAAGTAAATCAAACACATGGGTTTTGTATAAGCCGACTACCACTGTCCGATGCTGGTCAGGCGAAGATCTAGAACCCTCTCTGTAGTTATTATTGCAGCGAGCTTCGCCTGAAATCAAGTGAGGTCGGAACATCGAGGAAACTCTTCAGGTACAACAAATAGTTTCAGGGTATAGTGATAGATTTTCAGCCCTGTGGTATCATAGAGTATGCGGTCTTACTTTGCCGTCCAAAGATGATTCTGTCAGTAGGACCCAGACGCAAACTTTCTAAAAGCAAAGGTAAAAGCGCTTTTGCATTGGAAATTTGAAGTGGCGAAAGATTTGGGTACACTTGATGCTTTCAAGATTTCAAAGTGAAGAATCAACTCATGTTCGGTAGTTACCTTTCGAATTTCATTACAAAATTTAGAAGCAACCTATCGAACCCGCTTAATAACTCACACTTTGAAAACGGTCCTTGAGCTCTCATAGCAATATTTCGAAAAATGAAGAACATTCATTTTTATTGTAAGTATACTGGTATAGTACTTGTATTGGAATATTTCTAAGAGTAAAGATATTCTAAACTTTAAAAAATTTCTAATATGCGACCTTCGAAACTCAAAGCTCAGAGACCTTGGCGCTATCAAACTGATCATCATATATATGTACATATGTACACACATATGTACAAAAAATAAGCACTCAGAACTGTGCTTTATTCATGCACAAAAGAGTCAATAAATTTGCATATGTAAATTTTTTTCCGACACTTTTCGATTGCCAACAAAACGTTAGAAATGTCAGATATGCCTATAGTTTTCCATACATTTGTATACATATACTCGTATATGCCGCTTTTTAAACGTAAAAAAAACGATTTTTTTCCTTTACTAAATCGTTAACAGGCTGTATGTATAGGCTGTGAAATTTTTTTCATTTCAACGCCTTGCCCACAATTGTCAACGTCAACACACAAATGTCAATCGTGTTGACAGACGTGACAACCAGCTATTTTTAACTAAATTTACATTGCGTTGACGAATTAAAATGCAGAAAAAACGCTCTTATCGGTGAGTGATTACACACTATCTGACATTTGCGTGCACATATGAAGGATGCGAACGCATCTGTCACATATATGTACTACATATATACACAGTAGAGTATTGATATCAGTTGTCAACAGCTGTATGTATTTTGACATGGCGTAAATGTTATGGGGACGCGCGTTATCAGCGTGCATGAGGCAAAGCCAACAGTTACACAAACTGAGGCCAAATGGATACAGAGAGGTAACGAATTTGAGAGGCATATCGGAAGTGTGAACGTTTGTAACAACGATTAATATTTTTATTTACTTTTCTATGATACTGATTCATGTCATTTGACGATTGCGTGGAACGAGGAGGCCGCGAGAGAGTGTGAATTGTATAGCTCGACTAGTGATGTTCCGATACGAGTACATATGAGTAAATACTTGAGTACCTCTGCCAAGTACCGAGTATTTTTTGTACTTCGATACATGGGACCAAGTACTTGGTGGGTATCGAGTACATTGTGCAAGTATTTACTCGATCGAAAAATTTATGCAACTCTAGTGAAAATTAGTAAAGTTGCCACAAGTTGGATAATGAAGTTTGACACGTAAAATTGTGTTAGATTTCTAGCATGTATGTATGTATCCAAGCCGCATCCCATGTGTAACACACAAAAGATGGTTTTATTAATTTAAAAAAATTGCAAAACTATTTTGAAATATTTCGTCTGAGTACTCTTGAGTACAATTAGAATCGAGTATTTTCTAGCGATAATTTGAGTAGCATCGAGTACCCCTTTCGATGTTCTAAAATGAGTACTGGTATCGAGTACATGGTGGTATCGGACGAACACTAAGCTCGCCGTACCCGAGAGAACTTCCCTTGTGTAATTTTTTGACGTTCTTGTTTTTTATTCTTCTTCTTCTGCGTGCACTGCATTGGAAGCAGTCAATTGAATAAACGAACTTCAGTTATCGCCCTGCTAAACATTTTTCGTTACGCTTCTATGAATATTTACTATACAAACGAGGCGATCGAATTATGAAATGCCACATTGTTGTGTACTATATGCGGGAGAGTGAGTGCAAAGTGTTTATATGTATACATGTATGTCCATTTGTGTGCCTTGCTGATCAGTAACCAATCGCGCGTTTAATTAAAGTAAACAGCAGCGATAAGCGCGCGCTCAAACACAAATTGCTGCATACGACTAGTTATCAGTTCTGGTATAATTTTTAATGTCATGCAAGTAGGCGGCAATTTTGCTACCAACTAAAAGCGCAGTTACTCACGGACGTGAAAACGGAGAACGTGTCAGCTGACTCGATCTATCTTATGGAATCTGCGTGTTAACAAAAACTCTCCACCACACGTGACGTAGACGTTGCTTCCCTCTCTTTCTATCAACAGCAAACTTGATATGTTTCTACGTACTTCTACGCTACGCTACGTTCACGTTCGTGGGTGACAGCGCTCTAACCAATACAGCCGTACCGCGGCCGACAAGCGCTCACTGCCTACAGCTGTTGCTTCCGCTTTCAGTATATTTTTAATTTAGTTTTAACTCAAAAGCAAATGCATATGTTCAAATATTTAATTTAATTGTAGGAAAAAATATATTTATTGTGTTGCCTGACTTATCTTATCTCTGCTTTCGGCCTAGACAAAGGCGCTTTTGCAGCATTGCTGTTACTCGAATTTCAGCTGATAACCCAGCAACACGTTATCAAGTCATGATAGGGAGTTTCCACAATGCCCAAATTGAGCAAATTCAACACTCAATTTCAATTTGAAATTATAGCTGTTTACACGCGCCACTCAATTTTGGTTTTTTCGTTTTCCTCGTTTATCGTTAATAATAATTCTGCCACGTTGTATTCGCGAAGTTGAGGCAATTTCGTCACAGTTTCAGTGAAATTCGTTCTCAGTTTCAGGTGACAGGTTTTTGTATGTCAAAATTGAGAATGGTATGGCAATTTCAGCTGAAATTGAGGATAGTGTTGAGATTGCGTAATTTTGGTGGCGTGGAAACTACCTATAAGGGACAATCATACATTTGTACATATTTCGAGCGAGTACACAAGGGAACTTATTCGAAATGTGTAATACATATTTGTTTATTTTTGGATTTTCTTATGACACGACTCGCTGATAAGCGTTGAACGAGCGCAATAGTATTCAGTTTCTGTGTGTGTTAAGGCACGTCCGTATCTTATCTCATACGTTTTATTGCGTTCAACTTACTTTTTCCATTAATTTAAACAAATACATTTTGTAAGCAGAAGATAATTAACTTTTTCTCAAGAAAATATTTTCTTATCAGTACTTTCTATGTCATTTTATTACTCGTACGTAGCATTCTTTTTTGCCGTATGCGCATATCCTTAAAGTTCGACAGAACAGTTCCTGCTCAGCTTCTTAGTTTAATTTATGCCGTTTTGTAATCTTTATAATATTTTTATTTTTTTTTGATAATATTCCATACATTATCAGCTTCTTATCAGCGCTGCTTTTGTTCCAGTTCTACCAAATGCGCGTTTATCTGTAGGTTTCGAAGAAAATTATAAGCAAATATTTATATAGAAATATTACAAGCGAGTAAGAATAAAAGAGATAACAGATTCCAGTAAATTTACTGCTTAAAAAATAACTTTAGCCTGGAAAATACAACGTCAAGGTAGGTTATCACGTTAGAACGTGATTAAGGAGTTAAAGAAGTAGGAACTGTTGCAGCTCCGGAAGTCTAGGTGCCCCTGTGTAGCTGAGAAGGTTGCGGAGAGTGATTTTCCAAGGCCAGAAAAGAGAGCGTTAGATGATAATACTTATAATAATAAATTTTGTGGGTCCTGAGTTTTCAAAATCTATTTAAATTTCTTTTAAAGAAGTCTAGTTTTTATGAGGTAAGAGCTTGAAGTAGTCATTTGTAATTGCGCCTTAAAGAAAGTATTTCATATCACCGTTGGGAATTGCAGACATACGCTAGACAAACGCAACGAATAACAAGTAAATAGCATACATACGTAAATACTATTCATGTTGCACATTTGTAGGCGTATCCATTGCTCGTTTGGCAGTGAGAGGAATGCAACGGTTGATAATACACGAAATTTTAACAAAAATATACGGCGAAGAAAATTTTTACGGGTTAAATGTTTCAAAAGTGATAGGACATTAGGGGTAATCAGCTCATTTGCCAGAGTGCCAGGGCCCTTGCTAAATTTGGCGAATACCCCTATTGTTTTATACGTCGCCTACTACGGTTTTCTAAAGATTTTTGGTGAAAAAAAGAGCACAAGGCTACCCACCTTTGCAACAGAAATATATGCCCGTTCCATTATTTATTGAGGTAAGAGTGAGGCAACAGGCTGCGAAATATCAGTTGTCAGAATTCCTTGAACGAAATATACTTGACCCACAATGTGTTTGGGTGAGACCTCAGTCTCAATTTCTTTCAGAAGAGGAGCAACTTCAAATTCGTATCCAAAAACGTAAACAGAGCAAACTCTTTAGAAAAGTATTGCAAAACTTTTTACTACTTGGCCATTTCCTCAATGATGCAAGAATAATCAGCATTTCATAATTAAATTGTAAAAATTAGCATTAAGATATGATAATAATACGACTGTATACTTTTTTAAATAGTCAGTGACCGCGCCATCACACCACACTACCTTATCGTATGGTACACCGAAAAAACAGTTATCTAATCTTTAAGCACACACGTTATCTTATCAAAATTATCTTCAGGATATTTATATATTGATAAGCGCTAAATACTAAGCAAACTGCTGTTAGCAGTGTTGATTTTTTCGACAAATTAATATCATATTTACGTACCTATAGACGAACAACAGCGTTGCTTATCACTTGCTTGAGTTTATCGACGACTTTTTATATAATTCGTAAATAACTTAGTTTTGACGTTTGTTATCTCTACCTAACAAATTAAAATCCTCTGTATATATAGTTAAAATAAAATAAAATAAAAATATTGATAAGCGTTCAGCTGTTTTATTGACAAAAAAATACACTGCTGTGTCAGTTAATTTAATTAGCGATAAGATAAGTAGCTATTAGGATGCTACATAGGTGGAATTCATTCTGAAGTAGGTTTCAATTACCATTGACTTGTTAAGGCCGATTCACCGTTCGTGTTTGAACCACTTTTTAGTTGCGTTCGACAAGTCAAAAATTTGTAATAGTTTTCCCAAATTTTTACTGGATGGCGTTCCATAACGACAAAAAAATATCCAACACACAAAAATTTAGAGAGCAAGCGTTCATTTTGATGCAAGAGAAGCGTTCATTTTGTACTGGCAAAATTTTAGTCAGTAAAAATTATCCAACACGAAAACATATGATCACAAAACACATGGTTGCAATTTTTGTAAACGAAGAAAATTGCATATTTCGAGTTTTGGTATTTATATGCTTTTTGGCTGCCTACTATGTGACTTTATGATAGTGCCAACTAGTTTTTACTTCTAGAAATGTTCCTGGCGAACATTGAACGTTCACTTTTCTTTTACTTCCATGGAGGCAACATGAATTTCAGTTTGTATACAAATAAAACATAAACAAAGTCAGCTGGTGTGTCTTCTTCTTCTGGTTTTTGCAAACGATGGCTAATTTCCTGTTCGTTTACTTTTTTCCTTTTTCTTCTCTTTGGGAGAGAATTTTCGCTTACGCTTTTGATTTTGAGCTGGTGTTGGCTAATTTTGTTGTCGAACGCAACTTTTATTTGCTCACAAAACTTTTTTGTCGGAGAGGGTGCTGAAGTACCAAGAATGATAGAATACAAGATTGCGCCGATCAGAGAGGATTTTTGAGAATAACTTTTGTGTGACGTCACACTGGTGCAATTGCGAGAGAGAAACGCCAAAACGGGAGCAAGAATGGAAGAAGAAAAAATGTTGCAAGGAAAACGTAAACAAGTTGCACAAGTGTGACGTCATGCAAACCACGATTCTGTCAAATTCGTTAAGAGAGGAATAGCGGTCCGAGATCGGCGCAACCTTTGTATTCTCTCAATCGTGCTGAAGTACGGTTTACCTTTCAGTTCGGCACATTTTATTTTGTACTGAAGTAAACAGCTGATGATATTGTTGCCTGCATACAACATACGTTCTTAGAGGGGAAAATTCATGCAATTTGCTGCAAAAGGCACAAAAAAGAGAAAGTGGCAACCATAATCATCACGTCGTTTGGACATAAAATCAAAATCAATTTGATTCGAACTCTTTTGTCGCGCACTCAGTGAGGCGGAGTCGGAAAATAACGTGTAAAATGTCTAACATAAAGTATCCGGAAACGGACGGTGAATCCGCCTTTTGTCGAAAACTGCATTCACAAATCGACATTAATCGATAACACTGCAGTGAAAGAAAGATTTGGGTGTAGCCTTAAGAGTGAAACAAACCACACAAGCGGCTTGTCAAACCTACTTAAACCTACCCTTTTTAAAGACNTTCACAAATCGACATTAATCGATAACACTGCAGTGAAAGAAAGATTTGGGTGTAGCCTTAAGAGTGAAATACACCACACAAGCGGCTTGTCAAACCTACTTAAACCTACCCTTTTTAAAGACTTTCCATCTCAATTTTATAAAATGGTATAAATGAAGAACATATTTAATGCATTTTCATTGTAAGTAAAACTAACTGTTTGTACATACAACACTTTTATTTTTTCGCCAATAATTACCACTAAGCTCTCAAAAGCTTTTTATTATGCTAAATATGCTTAAAGTGTGCAATATATATATTTGTATCTACACAGCTGGTTTAAGTTGAAAATCATTTTGCATTTCCTATCTGCTGAGCGCGCTGTTAGCCGCACTCACTGTACATATGATTGGCCCTGACCTGATTAGATTTTTGCGCTACTTTTATAAGAGATTTTCATTGCTCTTTTTTTTGTTTTTTCGTTTTTATTTTTGCGTTGCCTACGCGATTTTCGTGCACGGCATGTGACGGGAATGACTATTTAGATTACTTATGTAGGTATGCATTAAATATTTTAGTGTTTTTGTTTGAAATTTTTTTACGAGCGAAATTTTTCCTCGCTGATAAGTGGAGGGAGGCGGTCAAAAACACTACTAACAGCTGGTTGTAGAGAAGGCAAAAATAAATTAAAAGCTAATTATGATAAGAAAACAAATAGTACAAATTGAGATGAAGTGAGGGAAAATAAAGAATGTCAATAGAGCTAAAAAAATAGCAAAAAGAAATCGTTCAATTGGACTATATGCCTCACAGGTAAGCCTACATTTTTTAGGCATGATCATGAAATTATATAATTCAAAAGCCTTTCGTAACAATGTTAAATTTCTAAAGAGATTTTATGTAAACACAATTTTTGGCTCTTAAGACCTCCAAACGACATTGAAGGTTTAAACTGTATTTGGCATTATTTCTGCTGTAGAAGAGAGTATATTGATACCACATTTTTCTAGTTTGATTTCAAAGAGCCAGAAATCAAATATAAATAGAAATTTTAGACATTTTTATTTAATATAAAATGAGATGGCAGGTAGGAACTTAAGCAGAGATCTCACGATTAATACATTTTGGCAGTAACGGGGTGGCCACTTGAGTTTTCACGTATTGCAGGCATCTAAATGTTTCCATCCTGCACTGGCTTCTGAGAAGATGTCCTGTATATTAAGCTTGCAGATGGCAAGCAGCATGTCCAGCTTCTTCCAAAACGGCGAAAGTGGAAGGGAAGTGCATTTCCTTGCAAGTTCGCGTCCTATATCACTGCATCATATGTACCTATGTTTAGGCACTCATACCAGGTGAGGTGTAAACTGCTCTACACTAATGTTAAGTTCTCTTCGGAAATGAACTACCATGACAGATTTTAAGCCTCTTAGAGCTGCCTGACTGTCTAAGAAATTATAAATACATTTGAGGGATTCACAACGGTGTCGTAAGTGTCGTATTGTTGTATGTCGTAAACTTTAAAAGCTTAAATAAATGTTTAGATAACTTGAAACGACAATCAACTATTTTTTAACACTGCAAAAATTCATTATATGTGACCTGGTCTACAAAAAGGGAGCTTACGTGCGAAAACTAGTTTTCTGTGAAAAAGCTGTTAAAAGTGAAAAGCATCTCATCTTCCATCCGAATCAACCAAAAAGTGAAAATTGATTTTTTGACACCTAAGCCCCCTTTCCGTAGACCAGGTCACATATGACTTTGATGGTACTTTGCGAACCCCCTTAATATATTTTTTAGGCGTTTAAAGTTTACGACATACAACAATACGACACTTACGACATCGTTGTGAATACCCCAACAGTATTGTGTTCGATTACCCTTGTCTACAAACACTCAACAACTTCCGGCCGTAATTTTAGCCTGGAAGACTCATGAAAGTCCTAATTGTTTCAGTAAACGCCGGCCTTGTTGTCCAAACTAGTCACAGTTGCGAAATTTCTGCAATTTTTTCTAAGTTTATCATCAAATTCAGGCTTGTAGTTTTGTGCTGTCGTAATACTTGAAACTCCCAACTTATTGCGTGCCAAATTGTTTTCAAAGTCTAGCTGACCAGTGCTGCACTTTAAATCTGAGATATTTATTTTTGCAACGTTTTGCCTCGATTTGTTTTTGTTGGCTGCTCTCATGCATTAATAATGAAACTTCATTGATTTTGTGCATGCGAGTCGCATCGCAGTCGTTGTCGACGCGGGCGTCGCGGTTGTTGGCAGGCAGAGGCGGTTGGCTGGGCTTGCGTGCTATTAATTGTGTGACTTGAATTTCTGTGCTATGCGCTCACGCGGTGGCTAATTTTGTATTTCTCTTTTTAAACTAACAGCGAACATGCTCAGCTCCAAGAAGTTGGCATAAACACATAACACTAAAAATGTGTGCATTAAAAATAGTAAGGGTATTCACGATCCGGTGCATACTGTCTAACATGGTGCATAGAAAGCATAAATAGCATGATTGGCTAACTCTGTTGTTGTTTGAACACATGAAACAAGAACAATCATGCTATCTGTGCTCTATTAGACAGTATGCACTGGATCGTGAATACCTTTAATATTTTGTATAAAATCGTGCATTCACTTATACATACATACGTGTATATGTACATTAGACCGTACCACCTTCCATGCACAAAACGGGTTCGCCTTACGCCCCTGAGTCTAGAGAATTTTTGCAAGGCACTTTCAGAAAGAAGTTTTTTTGACCGACCCTAGGGTCGCCCTTTTATATTTTTCGGTGGCACCTACATTCGGCAGCAAACAATTTTTTGTATATATTTCTACTGGAATAATTAAAAAACTTCCTTGGAAAAAGTTTAATTGACACTAGGGTGATCAGAACTGATTTCTGGTGGTTAAGTACCAGAACGGGATACTTAAGGTCAATTAACATTGGAACAAAAAAATTGGCTCCTCAAGACAAGAATATAAACGCCGAAACCACGATGAACAATGCAAAAAGGAGATTACTACGTTCTGCAATTTTTTTTTTAATTGCCTTGGAAAAAAGTACTTTGGACCCAGGGTTGAACGGCGATTTTTTTTTTTTGGTTGAGACATTAGACTCTATCTACTATTTATTTTCTATGTAGTTATGTTTTGTTTGAAATATTGTACGTGAGTACGTTCATCAATTAGCAGCAGAAATGCATGATGTGTATGTATACTGTGCACATTTGCAATTAGTATTATAAACAAATAACTTCTATAAATATCACGAATCAACCATGTATATACAATACAATATATGTATGTGTGTATGTATGTAGCGTCGTTCGTGTAGTGCGCGTTGTTGGATTTTAAATTGAACACGCGAACACGCCAACGTTAATACGTACGACCAGCATGCCATACGCATTTGCTCACTCACGATTTTTGTGTTTACGCCCCATGCCTCACACACCACACTCTACATTCGTCGCTAGTATACTCTGTCGCAGCAATCGCCAATTGCTAATCTAAACATTTACATTTTGATTTTTTTTTTGCGGTATGTATGTGTTTATTGTCATTTTTAACTCTTTTTTTACAACTCATTTGAAATTCATTAATATGCAATGTGCAGCCGAAATGCCATTCAAAAATGTGCTCTATACATGCAGGCATACAAAGCGCACGTGTGAGTGTATAGGTTGTTGTTGTAGAGACTGTTAAATCCAGAAAAAGGAACTACTTCTTTCAGGACTAGTATGGAACTGGTACAAACGTTGATTCTGCGGCTCCAGTTTATAACAGTTGATTCTGCGGCCATGCAGGATGTCCATCAAACGAGTTTATAAGGTTTATTCGATCCATTGTTTGTTTCTAATGTTGCCCAAATGGAACTAATGTTGCCTAAATGGAAATCGAAGTGGTCTCAAGAAAAACTTCTTTTGCTAGGCAGAAAAGACACCTTTAGTCGCGTAATTTCTAAAATACAACATTGTTATCATTAGCCAAAAAAAGGGTGATGGGCATAAATTAGTGAATGGTTAGTTAGAGTACGTACTTAATGCTACATATGGCACTAGTGTCTCTATGATTCGACTTATATTGTACAGTATATCTCCGCTGGTATTGTCGCTTAATAGATGGAAATTGTGAGTATTGCTTCTGAGCTGAGTGCGGTCTAAGCAGAAGATAAATTGATCTTTTCGTTGTCCAGGCCTGTATCTATGCTGCCCGATATTGCAATAAGGCTTCAGGAACCACTTTTTTACATTAACTTCTGTTTTTTCTTGGTATCCACTTTAGGGGTAAGCCGACTTATTCAACGCGGCAGACCCATTCAGATTCCCACTGCTGGGTAAATTTCTTTCTCGTCTTTAGGCTCAAGAAGTGTAAACCCTTTGTTCACCGTGTAGTCTTATATATTTGACTACTACGACATAACAATGAAGAATGTGTTAATCACTGCTACTAAAAATAGGGCGACTTGTACTTCCTCTTAACTGTGTACGGTACGCTGATATACTATATGTAATTAGAATTGTTCCAGTGGAGCGCTCTTATGCTCACAGTGTATTTCACCCCATGGTATTCCTACTAAAAATACTTAGCGTACTCATCACGTACGGCCGCTCAAATGCCTGCCTGCTTAATGCTTATTTACCGTCCGCAAGCGACAAAGCAATCAACCTTAGGCCCAACACACCACGTCACGCCACGCAAACCACATGGCCCCCCTGTCAATACATTTGATTAAGCTTCGGCCGTTTGGCCACATAACGGCCGGTATAAAATGATTGTCAATGTACGCTACATATTCGTGACTCTCGGTTTTATTACGTTTACGTGACAAGGTAGCGAAATTTTAAATAAATCAACGTGTGTGGAGGTGGAGTAGAGCTTTTTTTATTACTTCTACGGAGAATATGATTTGTGATTTGTTAGCTTTCTTATGTTAGTATTTAGGTACATGACGAATCATTGCGTTGAATCTAAAATGTATTGCTATCGACTACTTCATTTAGCCATTGAACCGTTGTACTACTTACGATCTCTTCCCATTGTAGCCTAGAGCAGAGGAGGAAGCTTAGCTGAAGCTTGATTGAGAACTTCTTAATGAACACGTCCAATTGGTTAACGGGCCAAAATAACTCCAATTCCAAAACTTCCCTCGGAATTTATTTTATTAAAGGCAATTTGTGAATTGCTCTAACTAAAGCTTTTCCTGTGACCTTGGTATAAAAAATATTTTAGTTTTAAAATTTCTATCGAATTATATCTTCTCACGCCATGAAGACTTAACCTATATTGAGTTTCAAAAAATTTTACTTTCCTGCAAATTTAAGGACATCCCTATCCTACTCTCATTGACTTTCATATAGCGTTTGCTACTCTCACTCACAGCTACTGAACCAGAAGTTTGAAATTGAAGAAATTCCTCTCCTTTTTACCCTCTAGGCAAATCATAAATTTGAATCCAATTATAATTTCAAATCCCAATAGTTTGCGCACTCAGCGTCCCCTCGCACACAAGACAGTCAGACAACCATTCAACTTTCAAGGTTTTTCTTAAGGAATGAATTATGAATTCTACAAGCAGCTTTTGTGCAGCACATTTACAAAATTACAAATTTACGAGCATATGCTACGCTATTGCCATTCCGTCAATCCTTCCTTTCATCTCGCATGCCACACACGTTTGTCGTCGTCGTCGTCGTCGTCGTCGTGTTCGACGTTGTGTCTTTTTTCTAAACTTGCGTATGCCGGTCATGAATACACGTCTATCAGCAATAAGCTCCAGAATTTTTTATTCATCTGCACATTATATTAAGAACTTCCACAGCATTTCAATTCAGTTCCGGTGCTCAGTTGGCTGCGGTTGACGTGTGCTTTGTTGTAAAAGAGTCATACAATACATACTCGCATGTAAGTAGGTATCGTACCTTCCGAGTTGATGTTGCAAGTGGTAATGCATAATAACGATGGCCCTAATGTAGCACGACGCATAGACGTTGACAGCATATTAAACCGATTTTCTTGCGTATGTACGTATGATTGTCCATTTGACGATCAGTTATTGCCAATGAAATTACTTTGATAAGCACTGGTTCCAATATACGACAGGTAATTTTGGAAAAAATATTAATTATCTTCCCCTACTCGTACACTTTTTTGGCCATGCGACACAGCGACAACTCCTTCCTGCAGAGGGTGGTCCAGCTCAACTTTTTTCAGCGATTTTGGCTTCGAACTTATATGAGGGGAATGCAATATCCAAAATCTCTGTATCTGGTGGTATCGAAATTCAACAGTTTCGCACATTTAACAACAGAATACATAACTACCTTAAGTCTAATATAATCAGGTAAGTGCATTTAAACGAGATAGTTAGTATAAATCCTTGCGAAAGTATCTGATACGCCTAAACACTCACTGAATTTTACCTCTGTGCATCCTTTGGTATAATTTTAATGACAAAATGTAACTTTTTCCCAGTCGAGTTGCATACTCGGGTCTTTCTGTCTATCGCATCCTGTGATCGGTTCCGGAAACTTCCGATGATTCCCCTAATTTACAATTCTTTTCATCTGACTTTTTATGATCCAATTAGTTAGTACACAACGCGAGAATATGTCTTTTACTTCCCTATTTTAAACGTTGTATGCTTATAGTCCAAATCTTTAAAAAGAGTTAGCATAGCGTGGGCTCATTATTCGCTTATCCGGCTCTGCTACAGAGCTTAAAATTCATAGTTGGTCCCAACTTCTCAGAGTGTCTGCTCTCTTTAATCATGTAAGCTAAGTGTATATCATACTTTAAAGTCTCTCCCTTGGGCGATGAAAATAACGTAGTACATATATGATGTTATTTGTAAAGTGATATGCACCACCCACCGTTGCTTGTTTTGTATATTATATAATTGACTGCTTCTGAAGCTCAAGTCTGCTATTCTCAAATGCTTTATGAAATCAATTTTAAAGGGGAAGTATGCTATTATTGCGAACAACTTACATATTTATGCTGTCATCTTTCACCTGCTAAGCGCACACCCTTTACAAAAAACTTTTCTCCTCGTTTTTTTTTTTCTCATGCAAGCTGCCAAATCAATCGCAACCCTCCAGTTTTATCCTCACAACAATAGCAAATTATATCAAGTTTTCATAGCTTAACTGATTTTCCCACTGGGGCCACTTGGCACAAGTGGTCTGTACGTGTCGTAGCATTTTTATACGATATGTACATATACTGCAGTGGTAGGTACATAATAACACAACTTGACAATCAACGCTGTATGCCTTAGTCGCGTTTTACTGCCTATTTCTCATTTGTTTTCATCCGTTGCTTCTTACCTCGTTGTCTGCTTTTCTCCGCTTTTTTTTGTATATTTTCATGATAACTAAGCATAAAAAGTTGATTAACTTTTGCACGAACTAAAACTGTTTGGTATGCAACACAATACGCCGGCCAACTGAGTGTAGCATTGCTCATGTTGTTGGCAGTCAAGCTTAGCCGGTTCCACGCCACGACGTTTATTAAGTCAGTGCGCGTATACACAGAAATATACTTGCGACTTGTGAATGCGTTGGCCGGAAGAGGGGTGGCGTGGCGTTGTAAAGAGCGGCCTGTGGCATTGCCACGGTAGCGGGGTATGTGCAAGTTGCTATGCTGATTACTTTTACGTGCATATGCGGCGTATCGAACCGGTTGTCGCGTACGCGTCCCTACGTGAGCGCGTTCAAACAGCTGGGCGGTGGGGCAGAGCGGACGTTTGCCGCACGCCTTGCCGGACCGGTTTTTTGCTTCTTATTTCATTTTACTTTTTTTATAACACATTTTTCTTCTAAGTAGGTACATGCTGACGACGAAGATAATAACGTACGCTGGCCATTGGCAACTACGCTTTGCCTTCATGTTGCTGATTTTTCTTTTTGCTGCGCCTTAACTGGTTTTTCGTTCGGTTTTTCTATATTCAGATGCTACTATTATGGTTTTTATGTTTCTATGTGTGTGTGTGTGTTATGTGTTAGTGTGTACAGGTTTACTGTCATTGCAATGTTTTCGGTGTCGCAGGTCGCATATAACAGCCAACACAAGAGAATTTGCATTACTGGTTTTATTTCAATGGCAGCAAAGTTGCATTGGCGTTGGCGCCATTATTTGTTTTTAACTGGTTTGCAAGCTCAAATAGTGCTATATGAATTACATATTGGGAGGTCGTTCGTGCAGAAAATATCGAGAATATGAGTCGAATATTGGCTCATCGTATGAGGAGGACTTATCTTCAACTCTTGCGGAAACTGTTCAGTAACTCAACTGAATCTCTAAACCAGTTCTTTTTAGTTATAAAAATCCTTTCCACACACCCTCTGCACTCCCTAGCATTTTCTCTATAAAGTCAACCAACCCGTTCGGCAACACTCGAACATTCTTGACTGTCGCATGTCCACAATCATCAACTACTTATATATTAGTATACGGCATTTTCAGCCCCATTCACTAGCAGTAAACCAGCAGGCGGTCGTCTACACAACATAGCAGTGAGTTTTTGGGGTCGTTGTTGCAGTGTGCGTCGTCATAACGTCACGAAAATACGCGCGCTCATGCATACATTTACAAATACATAGACACTACACTTGTACATTCACACAAAAGCACAGAACAAAATAAATACAAAATACTACCAATACTACCCAAGTATAAACTCGACAAAAGCTTGTTTGAAAAGTAGCCTGTTTGGGAAGGGTATGTCGCTCGGTCGGTAGGTCGCTCGCTTGGTTGGTTTGGGAGGCTTACGAGGCAAATGGAATTCATTACCACGACTACAATAACAGCAGCAACAACACAAGTGACGTATGCATACACGTTTTATGCTAACTGGTTGAGTGTTGTTGCCTTTTTTGTTTTGTTTGTCTGAATGGGAACGACTTGCATTTAGTTATATTTACTAAATATGTACTTATATAGGTATATAGTATATGTATGTTGTTAGTATATACATATTTGTACATAGCTATTTGTATATGTATTTTATATATACTATTTTACTAATTTCAAAGCAGTACGAGTTTTTTACACACACTTGGTTGAAGGAATTTTTTTTTTGTGGTCTAAAAACCGGCTGCCAGCCGAGAGGCTGACTGTCGTCACTCGTAGTAGCTGAAATTTTTCCTAGCACGCAACTATTCATGTATTGGCACACAATAAACGCAAAGACTTGAGTAGTCATGGGACTAAGTACAGCGGTTTTACGGCGGGAATTTTATACCCATAGGTATGGGTTTTCTTCTTCTTCTCATTTAGCCCTGTAACCGCCTAAGGGATTTTGGCCGAGTTCAACAAAGCATGCCAGTCCTTCCCTTCTGTGCCAATTGACGCCAATTGGAAATGCCAAATGAAGCCAAGTCCTTCTCCACTTGGTCTTTCCATCGCAGTGGGGACCTTCTCCTTCCTCTGCTATCACGAGCAGGTTAGGGTGTCCATTCGAACCACATGGCCAAGCCAGCAGAGCTGCGGTATTTTAACTCGCCGTTGCCAATGCGTAAAGGCCCGTAAATATTTCGCAAAATCTTTCTCTCGAATAATTCAAGAGCCGCCTCATCCGATGTTGTCATTGTCTATGCTTCTGTGCTATAAACCAGCACGGTTGGCGTGGATTGCGTGCTTTCTTGTGGATTGGCAGACAAGTTTAATTTAAAGAGGGTTTATCTAGAAATATAGAAGGTGTAATTCGCACTGTGAAACACCTAATAAGTTCAGATTCCGGTTTGTACGGTAAGCACACCTACATATAATCAGTTGCCTAAACTGATGTTGCATTTACATGAGGCGATTTTCTAGGCGATTCAACATTGTTCAAAAAAANGGAATATATATGTATAATGCTGCATTTACATGAGGCGATTTTCTAGGCGATTCAACATTGTTCAAAAAAATCGCTCGTGTAAATGCTGATTCAAAGATCAACTCCCTCAAAGTAGACAGCAAGTCAACTTTTGCAGGCAATTATCGCCTGTCAAAAAATCGCCTTATGTAAAGGCCGCTTAATGCTAAACCAAATGGCTTGCTTATGAATATGTAGAGAAACTGGGTTCTCTCTTAGCTGAGGACATTAATAATTAATAGCTCAGTTATGCATACTTTACACTGCACTGCATTGCACATCACTTTTACGTAGAAATCAAAAACCAACAGATTTCTACATATGTAATGCTGTTCTTTGGGTAACCGCTTGCACATAAAGCTCATTTAACAGATTCCTTATGTGACAACTATCATGCAAAGCCAAGTTTGCATAACTGAGCCATAAGCCATTACCAAAGTAACTAGCAGAGCAATTGCTCTCCCTAAACTACATATGCACATATCTAATCTATTCGAAATCATAAACAGGCACAGTATATACATTTGGGCGGTATTAAGTTGACTTCTAATAACAGTATCCAATTGTGTATTTAAACATTTTGAATATTAACTGTTTTTATATGTCCCCAAAAATCTTAAAAATGCAATCGGGGACCCATATCAAAAATCATAAGAATAAAAAATCGTGAAATAATCAATTTGGTATTATTATTGGAATTTTTTCAATCGAAAAATATTGCTTTTCAAGAATTCTATATCATTTATACGCAAAAGTGTTTTCCCCATACAAGATATGTACATAGAAAACTTCATGGGCTTTGAGGCAGTTCTAAATAAATATTTTCTTATACATAAAAATATCGATAATCTTTCCATTTAGAAAAATCCTAGAGGGTGAGAGCTTAATATCTTAAACTTTTTTTTTTTTGACCACCCCAATGTACATCCGTCGACAAGTCATTCCATATCTGTTGGCTATTTTTGTTCGCCCTGAGTTTGTTTACTTACGTATATACATATGTATGTACACTGTTTTAAGTTCCTTTTTTCTTCAATTTAATACAATGTAGTTATGTTTATAATTGTACAAGTTTGTTTAGAAACGGTCAGCGCATACACACAACCAAGAAATAAATTCTTGTTGAAATTAACATGAAAAGCGAAATGTTTTGTAAACCAAAGTTCTCTACAACCGATTCTAAAGTTCCCCCATTGCTTTTCAGCGGCGCTTTTTCTTCTCGTATAAATTCGTGTGTTTTGCCTATAAAAAGCGTGTTTCTTTTATATCTGCTATATGTACATGAGCTATTTTTGTAACTCATTGAGCACGAAACTGAAATTGAAGTCAATTATTCTTCCCTTTCTGGGCGATGTTTATGCGCATAAAAATAAATACAGCTTTGGATACGTATGCGTTGACGTTTTTACGCAGTCATGTTTAAAAGAATCCACCACAATTTCATACTCATTCACACACAAATACTACTGTACATACATAAGTATATGCATAAGTTACTTAGAAGATGTATCTAGGAATGTAAGGGTCTATAAATGTTTCGGCTTGTTCGTAAAAAAAAAAATATAGAAAGAGTGCAGAAAAAATCCATCAGCTTCAGATTTTTCCTGTAGGGGATTAAGCTATTTTTAAATAATTTAATTCAGAAACCCCTCTAAGAATCTATGCGAAGAACTCCATTTCGCTTTAAAAATTAAGTGTACAATTTTATTCTAAATCAAAACAGATTGTTGGCGGATGTTGTGATGCACCTCAAAGCTTGTGACACAATATGGCTGGCGCTTATTTTTATAAATTTTATAAATATTTAGTTGCAACATGGCGCACAAAATTTTTATTGTAAATAAAAGTATGTACATATGTTAACTGAAACCTCTAACAGCCCAGTGAAAAATGTATGGATCAATACCAAAATCGAGCAATTGCTTGCAAAAGATCTTTGGATGATCCTATTTTTTACTGGGAAGTGTATGTAGTTGAAAGTGTGTAAGTTGTAAATTTTGTGTTCCTGTCTATTGATTTTTTTGCATGTTGTATATGTATGTTTGTGTGAATGTATAGCATGTAGGAGCCGCGCTGGTACGACCTGAATAGAAAAAGTTTTCGGTTGATTCAATAAGCTAACCTCAGGTTATTTTTGATTAGAACAAAATGATTTGTTATTTACCAACGTTTAAATTGTACCCGAGAGACGCTTTTTTTAACACATCTCTTAAATTTGCTTTTTATTTCATAGCCTTTTCTTCAATGTGCTTCTTTTCGCATTTTAATATTTTATTTCATTGATTGTATTAAATTAAATTTATTAATATATTTTCTATTTTGGTTTTGTTTTTATTTTTAATTATTATTTTTTCATTTTCGCCGCACACTCTAACTAACGCTTCATACATATGTACACACGCCGCAATATGTATCAACCACATATGTTTCTTTTAGAAAAAATATATTTTAATTCTTTAATGCCGGTAGTGTGTGTATGTTTGTGCAAGCTAGTTAATTGTGTGTGGGCAAAATTTGAAAAAAAAAACATTTCTAAACCTAAATAAATACTAGAGCTACGTCAAGCATTTGTGTCTGATTCGATTCGAATTTTATAGTTTATGTGCCGCCCATGCCACATCCTGTTGTGCCGTTAGGCAACTCGACGTCACCAGCTTTGTCGTCATCACAACAACAACATCCACAACATGTAGCACTACAACAACAACAACAACAACATCAACAACTGCCACCTCAATCTCTAGCACAACACCAGTCAATAGCACCACCACCTATGCCACAATTACCAACAACCGCCTGTTCAGTCAATCAATTAGCACAAAGTCCGATGGCTAATCTCATGTCTATTACAGAGACATTACCACCGGGTAGTCCACGGAATGGACCCAGCCCACCGGGACCACCACCGCCGCGCACTGCATCACGCGGTAGCCAACATTCACCGAATAGTTCGGGTGAGTAGTGTCCCAGTGCTAAACGAAAACTATAAACAAACAAATGAAAATCAAACACTATTGGACTAAGTATGTAGTTGATAAAGAAACATGTTTGTACGATAAGCAACTCTTTTCAGCAGCATACTGACATAGCGTAGTAAAAAAATAGTTTGTTTAACTGGCAGTACAGCTTGCCAACTACATACCTATTTGTATATAGTAGATAATGCGAGCAAACATTTTTCCATTCATTATGCTAGTATTCTGCTTTCTTGCCCATCTAACTAGAACAGTTAGCTCTCCGATTCATTTTCCATGATTCATCTGCACTCATATATACACGTACGCATTAGCTTCATTGCACACACAGACACATAGTCACCTACTTACATATATTAATACCTATTCGTCCTTACTTTCATTCACTACTATTACCTCTATGACTTGCACGTTCACTCATCGTAATTTTTTTTCTTTTTAATTCTTTCATTCTAGCCGGTTCATCGTCCGGACGGCGTTCTTCTGGATCGCGTCACGTTTCGAGCACTACAGTCACCAGCTCAGAAGTGCAGTCAAGTCCAGCGAATACACAACAAGTTGGTCCGGGTAGTGGCGGCAATGTTGGTGGAGGCGGCGGCGGCAATGGCAGCAGCACAGGTGGAGTTAGTGTGAGTAGCGGTGGTGGCGGCAATGTTGGGGGAAATAATGGTCCACTACCACCTGGCGGCAATGGCGCCGATGCAAGCAACAACGGCGGCGGTCCGAGCGGAAATAACAGCAATGGTCAAGCACCGAGCGGCATGAATTCAGCAAACGCAGCAGCAGTTGGTGGTACGTCAGCGTCGAATGCGGCAGCAGCTGCACAAAATGCCACACTAAAGTGCACGTTGTGCCAGGAACGGCTGGAAGATACACACTTTGTGCAGTGTCCGTCGGTTAATCATCATAAATTCTGTTTTCCTTGCAGTAGAGAGAGCATCAAGCGGCAAAATGTAAGTATAGGGTTTTACTTGAAATATAGGTACATTGATTTTATTCATTTCCAAACCATTTCCAGGGTCTCGGCAACGAGGTATACTGTCCCAGTGGAGACCGCTGCCCATTAGCAAATTCGACAATTCCGTGGGCCTTTATGCAAGGCGAAATTACCACCATACTGGGTGAGGAGGTAAAGGTGAAGAAGGAGCGTGAATCTTAATGTCCATTTTATTGTAAAAAGCTGCGACGGGCTTTGGAGAATTTTTAAACAAAAAAATTAACTGGAAGAAAAAAGGTTTTTTGAGTCAAAACTAGTTGTATTGAAATTTTATGAACAGTTGAAAACTCACAAAGTAAAGCTTGAGAATGAAGCAAAAGTACAGAAATAAGCATAAGTAGAAGTTTAATAGTTGCGCAGCAGTTTTTCGAGACGGTCAAATAAAGGTCGAAAGAACAATCCCAGTTAGAGCAGCCATAATTATGGTCAGTAAAATAATACATACGGATTCAAAAGCGCCAGTAGAATGAATTTAACGATAAGAAATGCTTGGCTAAGAGTTTTTAGCAAAATTTTTGGTGAAGAGAAAAAAATAAGTCGAGTGGATGTGTAATTTAACAGTTTGATGAATGGAAACGCTTCAAACTGGCTTTAAATTGGAAACTTTTAACTGGCTGCTTAGCATTTTGGACGCAACCACATCTGTGTGGTGATGAAAAAGTTGTGAGGGAACTGTTTATGCGGCGGGGCATAGGTACAGTTCGAGCCACTTTGAGAGCCCTGCTTTTGTGCTGGCCCTGCAGCAGGCAGGAGCGTAGGTTTTGAACTTTCTTGGTAGTTGCTGTGATGCAACAATATTAAAAAATATATAAAAACAATATAAACAAAAAAAAATATTGCAAATTTTCGTGTTAAACAAGGGCAATCTAAACAAGCTAAAAATTTGGCAAAATTAACGAAAGCAGTTTAAGAAGAAACAGGTTGACATTTTTGTGTGCTCACTAGAGCCGAAATCCCAGTGCAACACCAGGACACTTAAAAAAAAAAACTAAAAAAAAAAAAATTTAATGAAGTTTGTGCTTATTAGAGTTCTGTTTTAATTTATTATTTCCGTAGTAAAATTGAAATTGTTAAGTTTTTCGAAATTCACGATTTAAATTTTTCAGGCGCTCGAATCAGTTCTTTTGCAAAACGAAAACGCTGCTAGGTTTTGAAAACATCTTTCAAGTATATAGTTAATTGGAGTAATGTTTTAAAAATGTCTTTAAAAGCTTTTTAAATGAAAAGTTAATCTAACTTACCCGATTAAAAGGATAAATAAAAAATTCTATTTAAAAAAAATAAGTTAAGTATTAAGTGTAAATATGCCTAATTTGTAAGATAACAAAAACTTTTCCTTAAAAGTTGTATTTGTAGTAACTACAAACCAATGCAATTATATTTGACTTTTTATGTGTTTTAGTTGTAGCGTGCTTATTACAATGACAAAAAACACATTTATGATTTATGCTTACAAGAAAAATAATAATTTAAATATTAGTTGTAAATTAATATTAGCTTGAGTTATAACTTAGTTTGAAACTATACAAACAAAAAATATAAGAAATATTTTTAGCAATTATATTTGCCAGCTATTTCGGCATTTATGTTACGCATTGTTGTATTTGTAATTGTAATTTGTATGTAGTCATTTAAATATGTGTAGTTTGGCATCAAAAAAACAAAAATAAATGAAAAAAATAAATAAAACATAAAAAAAAATTACAAAAAATTACTAACGTTTGGCGAGACCAACAAAATGTTAGCAGTGATTGTTGTCGAACGTTTACAACATCATAACAGATTTGTCGTCTTGCATGCATTTCACCGCATGTACGCATACAAAAAAAAATACAAAAATAAACAAATTTGAATTGCAACCGTGAGTGATTTCNGTCATAACAGATTTGTCGTCTTGCATGCATTTCACCGCATGTACGCATACAAAAAAAATTACAAAAATAAACAAATTTGAATTGCAACCGTGAGTGATTTCTTTGCGTTTAAAACACAGTTTGCAAAATTTAATGCGAATTCCAATTCTAAAATTTTAAATAAATTCATTTCAACAACACGATTACAACAACATATAAAAGGAAACTAATTTGTAAATTTTCAACGCCAGCCAAGTTTTGGCGTGCAAAAATATCGTAGTTTGTAGTGAATGTAAGCAGTACATAATTATTTGAAAATATATATGATTGCAAAAACAGCAACAACTAAACAATCCTAACTTGATATACATACATACATACATAAATAAATATATAACACACACTAGATTTACAAATATGCATTATAATTAAATACATAAATGTATAACATAAATTCAATAAACAGCGGAAAAATTGCATAAAATTTAAATAAATACAATTTGTAAACTTACCATGTAAGAATATAAAATATTTCAACGTGAATAATAAAATATTGGAAAACATTTCAAATAATTTAGTGGATATGTGAAGAAAGTGTATTTGTGGATTATGTAGATGGGAAAGTCAGCAGGTGAGATTATAATAAGGTGTCGCTCCAATTTTTCGTATAAAAAAAATTATATGTTCTATGTTATATTTTGTATGAAGAAAATGAGCGACACCTTCAACAGAAAAATTTTCCAATAATCAATGGTGAATCCTAGCTACCTCAGACCTGCACTTTGATATACTGTGCTAAAAAACTGCGTACCCAACTTTTTTCTAAAGAGTGTGAATAAAAAGTGCAATATTTTAATGAAAATTCGCAATAGTTTCTTTAACTAGGCACAAAGTTTGGATCTCAAATTTTTGGGTTTTTTGTTGTAGAATTAACAATATTTTTATAAAAAATATCGAAAAACAAAATATCTGAAAAATAGTTGCCAGTATTGCGAAAAATTCGGTGTACGTATACTTTATTGACTGACTGTATGTTCCCAATTTTTGCAGTGCTAAACATTTAAAACTAAGGCCCCTATTATGAGTTGCGTTCGATTTTCGACTGTGGTCGAAAGTGCTGAGCGAACGAATTTTCATTTGGTATTATGGCGTTCATTCGATGAAGAATAGCGCTATTGTGAATTTCGCTCGTTTAGGTTGTTCACAATAGTATATTTTTCACCGCTGAGAAGCTTTGTTTACAAATCGAGCAAACTAAATAGTGTGCTTATACATATTTATGTAAATTTGTTCTAATTAAAATGAAGTAAAAAAGAAAGCAAGTTTATAAAAACGTGGTAAAATGAGTACAACGAGTTCTGGTTCAACGATTCGTCAGAGGATGAGAGCTTAGTAAACTGGCCAGGAGTAGCAAATGTTTAAGAGAGTTTAAGTTTATTAGTCTTTCGAATATATTTTGATATAAAATATATTTAAGAAATTTGTCTACAGATTCATTAAAAAGTTCCGACCATCTAAAGAGGCGTTTGTGAGCCAAATCTATTTAAAATATTTTAAAACTATCAACAGCGCTACGATTTTGTTCTCAGAGATCGTGCCAACAGAGTATTGGGATTTTCTTTCACAAGTAAAACCAGCCTTTCGAGCTTGTGTTTAGTATTCACGATGTTAGAACTGCATGAAATTAATAAAAATTGTTTAAAATTAGTGTCTAGCCGCCAAAATGTAAGAAAACATATACAAAATCATACATTTTTCACAATTTTCTAACACTTCGCTACACCATCGAAAGCAAAATTCTGTTCGACAGAAAATTCGATACTCAACGAAAATTTCGACACGCTTGCATAGCTCATAATACGAATTTCACTTTCGATCTTCGATCTTCGATAGCCAGCGAAGATCGAAAATCGAATACAGCTCATAATAAGGGCCTAAGCAATAAAAATAAAAACCCCAACTAATAGCTTTGCAGAAATTAATTTACATACCTCACCGTGATCTGTCATTCTCTTTACTACTACTTTAATGCACTTGCTGGCACGCTATTTTTTTCTTTTAATTGTTAACCTATTTACTTTTAGATGCGATAAAAATTGTTTGTTTTTACTGAACTGATTTATTTCGCCATAAATAAATTTAAGTTATACACTGGACAAATATGATATGTCATTTTATTATTTTCATTTTGATTTCGAAAATTTTGTGGTTATTTTCGGGGCCACCACATAGCAAAAAACATTTTGAATGAGTTTTGTTTGTTGTGTTTCCGTTGAATTTTATAAATGTATGCCCAAACTATGAAATTATAAAAATGAATTACGCAATGAAATTGCACTCAAAATTGTAACTCCTGTTGGGCAAAATGTCCAACTGGATTACGAATCGAGTTGAACCAACAGTCGCAACGTTTACAGCCTGCATAATGGTTAGGCTGCCGTTTTGCGAGCTTTGATTTTAGATGGCCGTAGAGGCGTTTTGATTATTTCGCGGAAGTAGGATTTAGCTTTTGAGTTTTCGCACACTTTAAACACCTAATTTTTTCCAAATACCCTTTTAAAGAAGCGGAAACTAAATTCTTGAACACTTAACTCACTTCCGATCAAAACCGATTACTGCTGGCAGTAGTGGTGCCAGATAAATTTACATGCCAATGCTAATTAAAAGGGGCATACACACTACTCAAATGCTTTAGGTACATAGATGATGCAGCGAGGATAGTCTACTTTTGCTTTGACTGTGAAAGTACGTTTACATATGAAACATAAGTTCCATTCAATAACTTGTCTAGTAATTATTTGCAGCGAGAGCTTAAAAGGACATAGAGAGTAAAATTGAGAGGAAGAGAAAATTACCTGAAAAAGTTATTGAACGCCAAACTTGTAAAAGCTTGCAACTGACGTCATTTTGACGGTTTCTAACAGTTAAATTTGTGCGCGCAATTTTCTTTTTGATTGGGAATATTTCCCATCGTCATAAAAATAAAAAAAAACATACATTGGATTTAAATTGTTCATCCATATTTTCATTTGACATATTATGTTTCATAATATCATCCTCTTGCAACACTTTGTTTACATTTAAATTTGAAACATAACCTTACTTTTTGACTCCTACACATTCCTGCTACTAAAATTTTTACTTGAAAAATTTGCAGCTCTCTCGGATTGTTACGCTTTTGAATTCGCTCTCTCTTGCAAATTTTTTGGGTTATTGAATGGATTTCCAGTAAAAACTTGCAAGTACTAAAAACAATTCGTAACAATTTTTTGATATTGAATCAAAGCTCGTTTGTGACACCCCGTTTATACACTAATATTTCGAATTATTAGCTGGCTAATTTGTTGAGCTAATTTTTCTCACAACAATTTTAGTTGCTTTAAATTGTGAAAATATATGATTTGTAATAAAAATTAATAAAGTAAATGTTAAAAAAAAACGGTGAGTTTAGTGAAAGTATAGTGAATTTCAGTGCATTTAAAGTTTTTGAGGCGTTGTTTACGAACATCGAGAGCTGTAAAAACCGTAAAACCAAAGTAGCGGTTTGCGGAACGCGTCACCTTCTGTTCGCTACATCGTGAACTGTAAGGCCAATGCCAGATAAAATGATTGCTTCGCTTTGCGTGACGACAGATTTTGTATTTTTATTGGCGTTCATTGTGGCATACCTTTTGCGTCTGGCGCTTTGCTGGCAAAGTTATAAATGTCACGCAAAGCCACAAAGTTTTATTTGGCATCAGCTTAAGAAATCAAACATTTTTATTGACCAGTCAACATGTGTGTCGAGCGGTTGTTCCAGCGTTTACCGGATCGAACATCACTGTATGTTGGATCATTTAAACCTCTCTAAACTTAAACTAATATAATTTTATTTGCTGCGGCGTTGCGTTGATCCGTTGGTGCGTTGACGACGCTGAAAAATTTGCTGTTACACACCTTGCGTCGTGCCGCTCATTGTTTTGTAAACAAAAAAGAACAGCTGATAAGCATATTCACAAATGTAATTTCAAATGCCAAAGCATGAACGCAAAAGAAAAGTAGCGAGTTGGTTTACTTTCGACGGCAACTGCGTTAACGCATTCCCAACGGCGTCGTCTGTAACAGTTGTCATACAAACGCATGTGTTCAATTTTATTTGACATTGACGGCGTGACGCATTTGCCGGTGAACGCATGTTGTGTACCTTCGCTTTTAGCAAAAGCAATTGATAAAACTGCCTGCACTGAACAACACTGAAAAGTTACCGGTTTAAAAATTAGGAAGACGGCAATTCTTCGTAACTCGTATAGTAATTGGATCTAAATTATCTACACATGGGGAGATTCGTTCCCAAAATTGTGTATCTCGAATTACCTAATTCGAAGGGTAATTGGATTGCGAATTAAGAATTAGAGGCCGTGCCGCGTGATTGGGAAGTTGCGGGAAAGCCGTATAAAGAGCGAAATACACCACACAATCGGTTTGTCAAATATACTTCAAACCCACTTTTCCCGCTTGGCTATAAACCATGCAAACATGACTCGTTCAAGTAAAGAGTTTTATTTTTCTTCTGGTTCACAATGTAAAAAATCTTGGTCTCTTGCATTTTTCTTTCTTACGTCCCCTCTATGTGAAAATTCTATTGGAAATAAGACGATTTTATTATACACAATGCAAGCGGTTTGATCAAACGTCTACATGGCGGCCAGAAAGAAAATTTTGATTTTTGCTCAAGTTTCCCTCAAGCGGCTTGTCAAACTTTTAAGCACCCCCAGACACAACACAAATGGCTTGAAGCAAAGGAATATTGCCCTTGATTTGCCAAGCCGCTTGTGTGGTGCATTTCGTTCTTTAAGGCCTGTATGCAGCTCTCAAGAAAAGCAAACACTCCATATAAAATGACGTACAAGAAATGGCTAAGAAATTTTCTTGAGCCAAATTTCCTTAAGGCAGTACACAGTTCTTAAGAAATTTACTACGCTTTCTACTACGGTTTTCTAAAGTTTTTTGTGAAAAAAGAGCACAAGGCAACCCAGGTTTGCAACAGAAATATATGCCCGTTCCATTATTTCTTGAGGAAAGAGTGAGGCAACCGGCTGTGAGGTATCAAAAATGTCAAAATTCCTGGGACACACGCGAAATAATGGCAATTTTTTCTTGGCCATTTTCTTGAGAGCTGCATACAGGGCTTTAAGTGGAATCAACAGTAAAGCAAAGCCTACATCTTCAATTGGTTTAATCACCGGTCGTCTTCACCTGCTTGAAAACTTCGCTTGCGTTCTACCTCTTCTTTTTCGCAATCTAGAGTGGGTTTGAATGACTGCCCATTTGACAGCATACTTTTTCATTTGCATAATGTCGCCAAACCAGAAGGAGCCTTGCAGGCAAAATTTGTATTTGCTACCAAAATAAAGATTTTGCTACTCTGAAGGGTTCTGCCAACAACAAAAATGACAGTGGAAAGCAAGCGAGATCTCGGAAACCGCTCGGTATGCGAGGAAAAGTATGCTTCGTACTTTTTTGCGGTCTACACGTGCGGGATCTCGAACGAACGTTGGCCATATTTTCATTTGAAAGAAATCGTGCTGGTGGCAACATAGATACAATTTTGATATTTAATCAAAATAAGAAGCTGTTCCGTATTGGATTATTTATGATTACGTTTTAGGAAATTATTCACCAAATTGTTTTAAGATTAAAATGTTTTTGAACACCGAATTAGAAAGAATGCTGTCTGGTGTCATCATGTTGCGAATGCGTATATCAATATATCAAAGTGCCCACACACCAAAACTTGCACTCATATCGCAAATAGCTGACAAAATGGCAGTTGGTAGGCAATCGGTGTTTGCCTGTGGAGTTGTGAAAAGCTGATTTATGTTTGCAAGCGCAACATCTTTATTCCCCATTCTGATAGCTCTATAAAATCAATAGGGGTCTTCATCAAAAGTAATAAAATCTTGATAAAGTGATAAATTTATCACCTTGATAAAGAAACTGTCAAACTTTGTATGGGAATCTATTTAACCAGAGTTTATAACTTTATCAAACGATCAATCTTTACAGGTTGCTAGGTAGTCGCTTTTGCTACAAGCATATAAAAGCAAATATATACAATGTTTAAGGTAAAAATGAAACGTAACTAGTCATATAAATGGGAAATGTTTAGTAGCGCTCACACCGTTTTTGGGGTGGGGGGCGGAGGGGGAGGGGGCGGGCCCCTCTAAATCCCCCCCAATAGAAAGGAGACAGTCGCCGCTTTCTAAAAAGGGGTACCCCCCCTTGGACTCCTCCCACAGGCACCTAGGGAACCGTTTGAAACAGGGAGAATAACGGAATTTTCTTAGGCAAACTGAGCAGTTTGAAGTGGAATATGACCCAACTAACAGNTCTAAATCCCCCCCAATAGAAAGGAGACAGTCGCCGCTTTCTAAAAAGGGGTACCC
>NW_016162031.1:20330-46302 GCF_001687245.7 Rhagoletis zephyria | reverse complement strand
TTGTCAAATGATAGTCACTGTTCTTGCAGGGCCCCTATGTATGTACATATATACATACATGCATACATACGCATACACAAAGCTGGCATGGTAATAGGGAATTTACATGAGGTGATTTTTCAGGCGATTTTTAGTTGAAAGCAACAATCGCCTGGTGTTAACGGCCTTTCAACTAATCGCTTTCAATGAAGTTGGTCGGCTGCCTACTTTCGTTCAACTTTTGATTCAACTAATCGGCTGCGAAAGTTGAATCATGTAAATTGCCTATAAGCACATACAAATTTCGCAAACGCCAACTTGGATAATCATGCGCACCAACATATGGAAGAAATTCGCTACACAAAACACATAACGCGGAATAAGCCCACTCACTTCTCAAACAGCTCATACAAAACCAGAGCTAAAGTTGCCAGCATGCACTCAACCAGCATCAGTTGTCCGTAGGTAAGCACGGATCGCATCCTGGGCTTCGGGCCTATTTGGGGCGCTCTTGGCTTTCCTCCTCGGAGGAAGACTGATTGGTTGAAGGGGGCTGTAAGGGAGGGAATACCCCTCAGGCAACACTCCAAAACCATTATGGGCTAGACCCATTTTTTGATACGGTCTCAAGCAGACGGGGGGCGTGGTCCGTTTGGGCTTGCCCAATTCCGAGCACCCCTGGCTGCTGGCGATACCGCGCGGCTGGCGGGCGCTGAAGGGGGCGAACCACCTCCATGCAGCGCCTAGCGGCCACGAATACATACTTGGGGACTGGGCAACCTTTCGATGCCCTAGGGGACCGCACTAATGATCAGTTGTCCGTAGGTCACCAATCTGGACCGCCAGCACCGCTGCCGCCCTAATGCCGAGATCGCTACCGAGGACCGCCCGCAAGCCTTACCGAGGACCAGTGCACGGACTTTACCACTTTATTGGGCCGCCGCAATAATTATCATCACCGCTAGGGCCCGTACCGCTGCTCTCATCACCGGGGCCGCTATTACCACTGCCGCCCCAAGGCGGAAGCTACAACCATGGGCCGCCCGCCATCACCACCGAGGACTGCGAACGCTAACTATTGCCAACCAGAGCCGCTGCCACCATCAGGGCCCTCGGCTACTGTCTTCACCACTGGGACCGCCGCAATTATCGTCGCCCAGGCCGCCGCTCCTACCCGCCACGAGTACGGTAATCGCTACTGCGGACGTCAACCGTCGTCGTCCAGGACCGCTGTCACCGTCGTAGTAAAAGGGCCGCATTCGCCCTTCGCCACAATCAGCGCCGCATACAACACCANTCGCCGTCACAACCACCGCGACTGCTCTCATTGCCACGCTCTTCGCTACGACTGACGCGTACCACTGCCAATCTTGCTGTCACTAGTAGCACTCCCGTCGCCGTACAATTACCCGCCGAAAAATCTCCGACACCGACTGCCGACTCTCTCTCTTTACCTTCAAAATCATACAAATCATTGTGTTTTATTTGGGGGTTAGTGGGACCTTCGCTGGACTCTGGAGCGGCTGAGCATACCTCAGCCTTCGACAAAACCCGCCTCAGAAATGTGTGACCGGATTTTAAAAATTCAAAATGGCGGACGCAATATGGCGGCCGACAAAATAAAATTGATACGATTTGCTTGAAACCTTTTCCTCGGGTGCTCTTGGGGTCACTAACTACGAATCTTAAATCATTTTTCAAAAAGTCAAAATCCCGCCCATCCATATTGAATCTATCATTTATCACGGAAACGTTAATCAAATAAAACACCTCTTTGAGGTAAAATTTTCGAGTGACGAAAGCTGAACTAGAAACATAAAGTTTATGATATCAAATTCGTGACGAAAATAAAACGCATTTTTTAACTGCCTTTTAAACGTAGGGAAAATCTTTTTTATTCATACGAATCGTTGCAAAAGTTCTGTTTTTTTATTTTGTGTTTCTAGCAGTAGACGGAATTTCGCAACGTTCCGAATAAATAAAAAAAAGATTTTCCGTACGTTTCAAAGGCAGTTAAAAAATGCGTATAATTTTCGTCACGAAATTGATATCATAAATTTTGTGTTTCTAGTTCAGCTTTCGTCACTCGAAAATTTTACCTCAAAGAGGTGTTTTATTTGATATCAATTATTTTGGGGTAGCAAATTTAAAATCGACAAAAATACAAACAATAATCTAAAGGCCTTATTCATAAAAAATAAAGTAGCTTTATAAAAGGTTTATAAATTGAAAAATGTATGAAAACGTCAATTTATAAAACTCTTTAAACCTACTTTATTTTTTATGAATAAGGCCATAAATGTTTTATTTTTCTCAAATAAATTGCTAAAAATGTTATCTAAATCTAAATTATGTATTCAAATCGATGTGTCCATTGAAACATATAATTTTTCGAATACGGAATAAAGCGAAAAAGAATGATCATATACTTTGTATTCGAAAAAAATTAAAAAAAAACAAAAAATAATTATGAGACATGATAAAAACTTATCAACTTGGTACCAACTTTCCATACAATAAACAACTGTATTCGTCTGATTGTCTCGTAGTTTATTTTTGTTAAGATTTCTACCGGGTGTGGGGCGCAGACATGTGCTTTTTTTAAGAAGTCTTACTTCTATCACGTGTACGGTGTTGCACTCGGTCAGTGGCATTTTATACATACATATGTATGTAAGTAGTAGCGGCACATTGGGTGAACTAAATGCATTCATACATACATATTTATGTACAACTGGGGGTAATATTGTACGCGTCTTCCCAGGTAGGTTAAGTGCGGGTGATAAAACCATGTAGCACAGTTAAATACTGTGTACATATGTACCTGCAATTAAAATGGAAAAAAATGTTACAATTTCGGCATATGACTGAAAAAAAAACTCTAAAATACACACAAATTGTGGTTTCCAAGACATGTACGAAGTGATTAGCACAGCTGCATCCTTCAAATTGTCAACTCGCGGGAAATTCCCCGATTTGCAGGGAATTTCGGTTTAAGTGGCAATCGGAGAATTGGCGATTTTTTTCGGGGAACTGGATATATTATTTTTATATCTTATCTGTTTAGAGCGACATTTTTTCAATTTGAATCGCAATATCGCCACAACAAGAGTTTTCCCAGATACAAGCTATATACCAGATGAAAGCTAAGGTTCAGGCTAGATTTTCGGAAACCTAGAATAAAATCGACTGATCAGTTTTTGAGAAAATGCCCGAAATGTATATTTTCAGCAGCCCGATTTTTAGTTTTCAGGCGATAACGTTATGACACATTTATATTTTATAAACACAAAAGATAGCGTTAGATAGCCTGTTTGAAGACCCTTCTACTGATATCGACAACAATGACATGGACTGAGTAGTGCGGCCTCAATGGTAGTTTAAAATTGTCTTTTTTCGATTTTCAGGCAGCAGCCACGCCCACAAAGGCATACGAATCAAAACATCCTGGAACAAAACCTTCTTAGTTTTTTTTGGTAGTTTAATTCCTGAAAGTTTGAAAAAAATTAAATGAAGGTACGTACAGACGCCACATACATACATACCAAAGCACCTCGTAGTGGAGACATCACGAACCAAAACACATTTACCTCTATATCTTTCCAACTAGTAGCCGGATCTGAATATATAAGGTATCGTTTGAAAGGTATTGGCGTATAGAATAATACTAAATATGTTGGCNTAAGGTATCGTTTGAAAGGTATTGGCGTATAGAATAATACTAAATATGTTGGCTGTACTCACACTGGCTGCTTTCGTCACTCGCGCGCACTGCTGTGCGCTGTGATATTAAATGTACGTACATGGCGTATGAGTCACTCAGACGAGATGATAATGTTACTCATGCGCCATGTACGTATGGTAGGTTCGATTTTAACTTTTCCGCGATAAATTTTGGATCCAGTATGGATTTGCCATTTTGAATTTATAAAACCAAATTTCAGATACGTAATCGAGCGAACATAAGAACCCCCTATTTTAAAGTTTTAAGCGAATCTAATAGATTTTTTTTTTTGAGTTTATTAACCTCCATGTTGAAATTGAAAAAAATAGACCATTTATACGAAGTTTTCCAAAATGTTACGAATTGTTTAAATTAAACCGAAAATTGAGAGATCGGGGCCCGCTTGGAAAGAATGCTCCGCTTGGAAAAGAAAACTCCCTACATTTATATGTATATGCGCATTAGGGTGGTAAAAAAGAAACTTGTTTCCCAGCCACATCCAGAAGAATTACGAAAATAAAGATACCCCTATTTTTTTCTTTTGTAAATGATTAAACATTATTTAACAGTATACCGTACATAGTAATATTTTTTAATTATTCTCATTTTCAATTGTGCATTATGTACAGAGACTCAAACAAATTTTTTCGAGTTAAATTTTTTTTTGTTACTTTTCTATAAAAATAACATCCAAGCTTTACCCAAAAACATATAAATCACAGTTTCAAACTTTATGCAAAGTTTAGAAAAATTCAAAAAAATTTCATCACAATTTCAATTTTTTAATCTGAATCTTTGCAACATTTTTGGGCATGCAGTTTTATAGCCCATACAATTTTAGTCTAATGAAGTGCAAGTTTCAACCGGCTAAAAAATCAAACCCCTTAAGGCATTCAGAAACCTTTCTGTTTCTGAGGTACCCATCTCAGAGTGGATTAAATGTTTCGACAACTGGTTTCTTCGAATTTGCAGATTGCCATTGTATGCAGTTTTTTAGGGGGTGGTAAGCTAAAAAAACTTAAATGTTTTGCTAGTTTACTACTTTTCCTTATCCTTAGGATTTGCTTAGCAAATATTAGAATTTCATATCTTCAAAGCAAATATGCTTGGTAATATGCACCTATGTACATAGTACATATGTACAAATGCTAATTAAAGTAAGTAAGTTTTGTCAATGCCAACATAAAAAAATTCTCACTTACATACCAGAATATTTTTCTAACAATTTCTGTTCCAGGCATATTTACATACATACTCGTATGTATGTATGTACATATGTATCAGTTAAGCTTAAGCTTTATTTATTAGCATTTCTTTAATTAAAGCAAAAAATAAGTTTAAAATGAGCACCAAAAAAGTTGTAGGCACACATAAATACATATGTATACATACATTAGAGTGGTCCAAAAAAAGTAAAGTCGGAATTTTAATGCTCTCACCGCCTATGATTGTTTTATACCGAAAAAATTATACGTCTATTTTTGATTTTGAAATTAAAAAATATTTAGGGGTCACTCAAAGCGCTCAAATTTTTTAGTCGTTTAACTAGAACCATTCTACCTTGATTTTTTATTTAGTTTAGATCCATCACTGTAGATTGAAACTGACCCAGAATCTGGCCTTTTACTCTTTAACATTCGCTCCTAAAGGGGATTCGGATCGACAACTTATTATCAAAGCAGTTGCCGAGAAGTACTATAAACCAGCTACTTATGTAGATATAGTATCTATAATTTTAGTGTCAAAATTTAGCTTCCTTCCAGGGCAGGTAAGATTTTTGCCTAGCATCATTTCCGAGACCGAGAGAGATTCAGGAGCTTTGCTGGTGGTGGAAGGCAAGGCACCCTTTCAATTTTCCTTCGATTCCGGTTTGCGTAATCAGTGCTTGAAGGCCCGGAGTCATTCAGCAGAGAGCTTCCGTCATAATTTATGGGTACTCTGAACATCTGTCACGCGGTCACCGTGCTTACATTTATAGAAGCTCGCTACGGTCTTAAAACCTGTCGGCCAGCATCGCAAGCTCTTCACAATCAAATATGTATTTCGGCTTCTCACAGTATACAAAATGCAAAGTAAACTAATTTATTTCACTTGCTTAGTTTTTCCCTACAGGGCACTCACAAGTATCCCACCCAAATAGAAAACGAAAACTCTTCGCTACATGGACGCCAAACAGCAGCGATGATACGAAAGTTGCTTCTCATCACAACAAAACCTAAGTGTACATCGTAGTTGCATTCGATTACTTTAGCTATATGTATATGTATGTATTTGTATATAGTGAAACTGTAAATTTATGTAAGTCTTGTAATTATTAATTTAGCCTTATGCAATTTAGGCGGACACAGTTATAAACAAACTAAATGCTACGGTACATTGAACTTACTAAGCTGTGTCAGCAGGTCAAGATCTACAAATGGTTTTTGAATTATTATTTTAGTCGCCACAAAAGTGAGCAAATAATAATTAGAAGAAATAGTTGATTTTTGTGTCTTGTAGTAAAATATGTACATATGTACATATATGTGAGCTAAGAGCCAATATATGCTTAAAAGCATAATTGCTTGCGGTTGAAGTTAAACATACAATTTTTGTCTGTGGGATTACTATTTTGCTATCTCAAATGTAAACTTCTAAAACACATAAGTTGTTCTGTCAAAAGTACACATACATGAATATGTACATTAGACTGTACCAGNACATACAATTTTTGTCTGTGGGATTACTATTTTGCTATCTCAAATGTAAATTTCTAAAACACATAAGTTGTTTTGTAAAAAGTACACATACATGAATATGTACATTAGACTGTACCAGAAAAAAAGTACGCCGTATTTTCGCAAGCCAATTTCGAAAATTTTTTGTATATATTTTTTTTTTTTTTGGCCGAACTTAGAGGTCTAATTTAAACATTTTTCGTCATATCTTCGGCTTTTACAGTCGGATCTTAATGTATTTCACTATATAACGTTATTCTTGCTTCGAGCGGAAATTTTTGTTGGTTCCAAAGTTCATTCCCCTTAGGTATCTACTCTCCGTTCTAGTACGTATCCACCAGACTTAGCTTTTTGTCACGACAACGTACCACCCTAATGCCAGAAAACTAAATCCCGCCCAAAATCATTAAACTTTTGCTAGGGAGGTATTTCGATTATTCCAGTAGAAGTAAATATAAAAAAAAAATTTACTTTCGAATGTAGGTGTCACCGAAAAATAAAAATGGCAACCCCTAGATTCGGGCAAANGATTATTCCAGTAGAAGTAAATATAAAAAAAAAATTTACTTTCGAATGTATTAGGTGTCACCGAAAAATAAAAATGGCAACCCCTAGATTCGGGCAAACATTTTTTTTAAATCGCTTTGTAAAAATACTTTAAAGCTCGGGGATGTACGGCGAACTTTTTTATTTGCTTGTAAGGTGGTACGGTCTGATATGCATATGTAGATATGTGTGTATATTAGGGTGTATCACTCTCCACACAAAAAAAAAAAATTGGCACTGTTTAATAAAATTTATTACATTTTAAGACTTCTAACAAAATAGTTTGAAAAAATATTAAGATTTACGTGAGCTGGGCTGATTTGAAAATATCTCAAAATATATCTACATATGTTTTGGTTCCGTTCATACAATTTTTAAACTTTTTATGCAGCCTAGGGTTGGCAAACAATTTAAGTAATCGATTAGTTAATCAAATTATTAATCGCAAGCCAAAAAAAAATGAATTGCAATTATTGAGAAATAATCGAATAATCGAATTTTTAAAGGATTTTTTTTTACAGTGAGTACTTACAAAAGCATTTTTTTATACAAAATTTCTAATTTTCTTGTTAATTAGCCTTAAATGAAATAAAACGAGTATTTTTTTTATGATTATTTAACCATTTTTGCAAAAAAGTTTTGATAAGCTTTTTTGTTGTTAAACGGTTGCGTTTCTTGGTGGCTTTAGCACCGGCTTTTAAAAAACGGCGCTCAGCATGCAACGATCTATCAACTAAATATCAGTATTTTTTCGAAAGTCCGTAAAGTTTTGGCTAAACAGTTTTCATTTACTCAAGGTTGACCAACTTGCCTACGTACGGCTTATTTTCAACCAACTTCTAGTATTTGACCAACTGGTTCGGCGATAAATCAATGAGTGTGTAGGGCCTTTAACGTTGCCACACTTAGTTTTGTAGCCTTTACAGTGGGCTTACATGCTCTGAACTTGAGCAATTCTTGCGGCTGTTTGAAATTTTTAAACAGCTACAGAATCTATATTTTTTGAAAATATTTGTACGATTATTCTACAATTCATCAATTAATAATCGATTAATGAAACACAAATCTACGATACAATTAAATCGTAAATGGGACAAAAATAATCGACTAATTTAATGAAATGATTAATCGCTGCCTTCCCTAATGCAGACCTTTAGAGCTTAAGCATATCTACCAACTGAAGTGATTTTTTTGGTAAAAATATTTCTAAAACTAATTTTATTTATAAAAAATCGGTATTTGGAGGAATTTTCACATCGATCCAGCTCTTAATATTTTTCCTTACTATTTTGGGAGAAGTTTTAAATTTTAATAAAATTTATAATTCCGATGAAAAAAATTATAACAATTTTTGTTTTTTTATGGAAAGTGATGCACCCTAATGTACATATGTAAATCAATACGTATAATTTTGTTTTATTACAACTAAAAAATTTGCCGCATAGTAAGCATGTATGTAGCACTTAAATATTTAGTAGTAGCTAATCAGTTGAACCTATTACTTACATACTTATTTACAAAATACATAGAAACTATGTACATACCATACATACATAAGTACACCAGATTGCAGCCACTTTGCTAACTCGCTATAGCCAGAAATTGTTTTGGCTTTTTTCACAAGCAAATGCGAATAGTTACATCGAGTTCCAACCGGTTGTACTGGTGGCGCCGGCAGTTGTTATATGTATGTATGTACGTTGGAAAGCGCTATTATTCATGAAGATGCTTATTTACTTCCGCGAAAGTTAAGTGTAGTGGATTAATTTTATTTTATTTTTGCTCAATTTGATTTCTTCAACTGTTGCATACCGAAAGAAATTAGTTTTTTTTTTTTTATAAACTAGTTGAATAGCTTTGTGGCGACTTTGGTTACTTTGCCAGCGAAATAGGTTGTTAAGTTCCCCTTATCAGAAAATGAGATTTTAACTTCGGGTAGGTAGAGACGCACAAATCCCAAAAACTCAACTCAAATATTTACTTTTTACAAATTGCACTAAACGATGTAAAACATTGGAAATTTAATGAAATAAAATGTTTTTTTTTTTTAGCGCGAATTCCGATCATTTGTTTCTTAATGCCCTTACAACGAAAAACGAGATGCCATATGTATTAAAATTACATTTCCATTTTTTTTGGAGTGTTGCCACAGAAACTTTTAGTTCACTTTAATGAACGAACTAATGAACTGGTACAATTAAAAGAGCTGGCTCTTTCTGAAAGTTTTTCATGAATTTGCATGAGGAGTATTTGCTCCTAATTTTAAAGTTATGTGAAAAATATTTCGGGGATTTCATTAAACGCGAAGAGTTGAAAACTCGAAAACCTCGAAAGTTTTCGAGCCTGTTTTGGGAATGCACCTTTTTACATCCTCGCAAACAATGGCGAATTGCAGAAATTTGACAGTTCAGTCAGAGTTTATTTGTATAATACATATCTAGTATCAGCTGAAGTAAATATAAAAGCAAAACTTTCGAAATGCCACGAAAAAGTTAAAAATATAAATTGTATGAAGTAACACTGAAATTTATGAACCACTTTTCGAGGGTGTTTTCGCGACTAGTTTGCCTCGAAAGTTATTAGGAGACGCGAAAAGCGTCATTCAAGTTTTGAGGGTTTCGAGGTTTTCGAGCCGTTTTTTTTTCGAGTATAAGGGAATTCTAATTTATCGCTAACACTTTCAAAAAACAAAACTTTAATCAAACAAACCGAAAAGTTGTTTACGCCGAACTTTGAATTAAGAAATTGACAATAGGGGAAAGATCGAGTCTAGAAAAATGTAAACCACTAAGCAAGCAGCGCATCAAATTTAGAGCATAAATCAAATGATTGCACAATGAGCACTCCCTGCTGCTTTATACGGTGTTTACAAGACGCGAGTTTACAGGCAACTTTTAGTTGAAAGCAACAATCGCCTGGTGAGAATGGCGTTTCCACTGATCGCTTCCAATGAAGTTGGGGTCAGCCAAATTTTGATTCTACTAATCGCTTGTTAGTATTAGTTTATCATTGATTAAAACTACTGAGTGAAGAAGGCTAGAGGGGCAAAGGGGACAGAACGTTCTTTTATGAGCAAGCAGTAAGGTAAATATTAAGGCGAAAAAAACTGAGTTATATTGAAGATAAATTTAGTTAAAGAGTGTTCTTTCTTTTTTAACTCACAAAAGATGAAATCAAAATTAAATGCTATTAAATGCTTTTGAATTGAGTTGTAGTGAGGAGGAAGATGGAAATTGTATACCTCAGTACGGAATTGTTTCGACCACTGTTTAAAATACACTACTCAAAAAAATTCGGGGAGGTTTTAATAAAAAGAAAAGGCTATCTGATCCAAATGCCGACCTAACTGCAACAATGTATTTTTAAGCCCGTGAACTAAAAAAAAAAATCCCAAAATTATTTTTTCTCGTTATCTGTTAGGATTGTATGATAACCGCAGGCCAGAAATTTGAAAATTAGAGACTTAAACTTCAAATAGCTTTTTTTAAAGTCCCAATACGACCATTTTTCACCGAAATACAGTCGGTCAAAAATCACAGAAAAATTTGGATTTTTGTTTGATCACTTAATTTTTTCGAGTAGTGTATTATCAGCCTACATTGATAGGTAAAGCCAAGCCAACATTTTTGTTCTTTGCTATCGGAATTAGGTAAATATTCGTAGACCCCCACTAACAACCTGTGAACCCGCATTTTATTTTCACGCCAACGTAGACCCCCGACGAGTCTCCCGTGGACACGTGGGGGTTCACTTGGACCACTTTGGGAATCACTGCGAGTAAACATTAGTTTAACAACAATTTATTGCGAATGAAACCTAGTTACTTTAATATCAAAAAAAAGTTATTTAAATAAAAAAAAAAATCTTATGAAAAGAATAACATCTAAAGTTAAAAAAAAAAAATTAATTATAAAAAAAAAAAACAAAAAAATTAAATGAAAAAGGGGACTCGGACTCGAACTCGGATCTTTCAAATGGAAGTCTAGTGCTTTGCTCACAGCCATTGCCACAGCGTTAGCAAAATGACAGATACATAAATGTCTGTTTTTTCCTTTGCACCAGCTGGATTTCGAATTATCAAAGTGCAGCATTCGAAGCACTCGGAGTCCACTCGGATTCAGTGATAGCCAATTTTTTCGATTTCGTAGCAGGCATTCGAATTCGTAGATTTCCTGATAAAAATGTGTTTTCCTTTTTAATTCATCAATTACTTTAAAAGTAATTGGTATTGGTTTTGGCACTAATTTCATTGTGCTCAAACCTTATTGTTACTCAACCGGAAGTGCAGTGGGGCGTATGTGTAATATTACATGGAATATTAGCATGGAAAAAAACGTGGTAAACTTTCTGCTAGCGAAAAACACAACAACTGAGAACTTAAATAAAAATGCTATGGCAACCTATGCTCAGGAATAGCGGCTAATTTACTAACTAATTTTGCAAAGGAAGGGAGCAGGTTTGAAAATGCAGCAAAAGTGAATAGCTATAAATAAAAAAAAAAAAAGAACAACAGTTGTGGCGCGCAAAATAAAAAAAATAAAAAAATTTACAAAACTAAAAAAGTAAAATACATAAAAGAAGGCCAAACTTACCACAAACATAGCGCGTCGCTTGTAATGCGCACAACCAAAGCGCAAATCCAAATCGAAGCTAACGTTTGGACGCGGCGATGATGACGATGGCGTTGGGGCGGTTGTCGTGCTGGCAACGACGCTAACATCGTCGTGTATGAGTTGATTATTATCATTAGTTTTGGCTTTTACAATTTTCGTATTTGACTGCTGATGATGACGTTGCTGCTGCTGCTGCTGCTGCTGTAGATGGTGGTGTTGGTGTTGGTGTTGATGGTGCTGGTGTTGATGGTGTTGGTGTTGATGCGGCGGCGCATGCGCGACATATTTTGAACGCATTACGACATCCATTGTTGCCGATGCCTTTGTTGTTGTTGTTGATGTACATGCTGTACTTTTCATTGTTGCTGTTATAGCTTTTGTGAATGTTATTGCTTCTTCAATTGAAGCATTTGCCGATTTAGCTTTTGTATTATTTGCTGCAGCTGGTGGCACTAAGTTCGCGATTGTCATCGGTGTAGCCATTGCTGGCTTTGTACACTTGCCACGGCTGCTGTCAGTGCTAACGCCATCGCCGCACATTAACTCCAACTCCAACAGCTTCCTCTCCTCCTCCTGCTTCGTCACTTCCACAGTCACAGTCTCATTCTTTGTTTTGCTCGAACTTATAATCAGCTTTCGGTTGTTGCTATTCTTAACTTTGCTATCTGTTTGCTTAATTTCGTTGTTGTTATTACTTGTGCTCAACGTGCTCCAAGCAGCGTCGCCAATTTTAAAAGATGCTGGCGTGGAGAGCGATTTGCGCAACGTCAGCTGTGACGTTTTCGCTCTTTCAATTGCTGGCGTTTTTATTGTTGTTGCTGTTGTTGTTGTTGCTGCGACTGCTTTTCTTATCGGCGTGATGACGGTTGTGGCAAATTTCTCTGCTCTCACTTTCGTTGTGGCTTTTAGTTCGTTGACAATTGTCGTCTGTGTGGGCGCCGCCTTTGCCACGGTTATCAGTGAGTGCTGGCGAGGCGGCTGTTTCTGCTGCTCCAGCTCCTCCAAGTCATTGTGGTTGTTGCTGTTCTTCTGCTTCTTCGCATTCACTTGCGATTTTCCCCTGTTGTTGTTGTTGTTGTGCTCACTATCATTTGCTTCATTGCTGGCGTTGGCGCTATTGTTGTTATTACTATTATTATTATTCAGTACCTCATACGCCACCCTGGACATCTCGTTTAGCTGTTGTGGCTGCTGCTGCAGCTGCTTCTTCTTCTTCTTATTATTATTATTATTAGCATTGTTGAGATTATTATTGTTGTTACTGTTGCTGCTGACGTTTGTATTCAACTTACTTTGTACATCATTCCGTTGATTGTGGCTTCTATTGTTGTTGTTGTTGTTGTTGTTGTCACCGCCATTGCATAGTTGTTGATCAACATACAGTGATGATTTTAAATTGATTTGATTGAGGTCCCTTGTTGTGGGCAACAAAAACATTTGTTCAGCCTGTTGTTGCTGCTGCTGCTGCTCCTCATCCTTGTGTTGTTGTTGTTCCTGTGTACGACTTTTTTCTTGTTGCCCAACAATTGTCGTTGTCGTCAATTTATTGCGAGAATTAATAAACTTCGATGCTGCTGATTTAGCAACAGTCGTACTCGTTGTTGTTGTGCCTGTCGATTTCGATGTTGATTTGTTGCTGTCGCCAGCGTCCGTGTTTCGCCTATTTGTTCGTTGCTTGTCACTATTGCTGTTATTACTACAACTGTTGCTGTTGTTGTTATTGATGTTGATGAACTTAATTGCCGTTGAAATCAATTTAGTTGTATCCTCGCTTCCAGCGCTCGCACCCAGCTCCTTGGCGATTGACGCTGTTGCTGTTTCTGTTGCTGGCGCACTTTGCTCCGCTCTGGAACATTCTTCATTCTTTGCCATTGTTTTTCTTGGCCCGCATACGGGTGAGCTGTAGTCAAGTGGAAGGGTGTTGCTGCTGCCGCTGCTACTAGGGTCGCTATCGCTCGCCATGACAACAGCTTGCGTGATATTCGTGCTGGGTTCGCTATAATTGTAGGCGAATTCTTTTATTCGATTTGTACTTGCTATAGCTTTCATGACGCGTGCGTTCACTACTTGTAGTGGTTGTTCAAATTCTTAAAATTTCGAAAAAACTATTTTTTGAAACGTTTTTCTTTGCACTTTGTTTCTTTGGTATCTCACTTACTTACGTACATATATTTGTATGTATGTTTCTAGCTTTTATTGTTATTGTAATAAGAAAACATTAATATGCACAAAGTAGCAGGGTCAACTTGACGATAGTCGATGGTCACAGATGAAAAAAACGCAAAAAAAAAATTGAAATCAAAAATTGCCCAAAAAAAATCATAGCCGCTGAAGCAGAAAACTATGTTTTTATGGATATGTTCACTTTTAAATATATTTATTTATATATGAATGTATGTGCTTTTATGCACCAACAAATCATCAATTGCACTCGCTATATTGCGGCTATACGACGACGACTTTAACGATTGCAACTCTTACGACGATGACGACGACGACACAAGCGCACTTTATTGTTTATGCTCCGAAGCGCCTTACTGAAGACTGAAGTCTTTTCTGTTGCTTAATTCACGATTTTCTGTTGCTACTGTAGCAGCTTTGCTGCTACTGTGGTTGTTGATGTTGTAAATTTTATCACTACTGCACGGAATGTNGACGCTAATTTACTCAAAATTGATACACCTCGGCTTACCATCTAGCGGAAGGTTTCGGAAGGGTGAAAAAACATATATTTAATACTTGCGCCGGGTATTTAATGTTCGGCTCCGCCCGAACTTAGACTTTCTTACTTGTTGCTTTTGATATTCTCTTATAGTGCGGTGAGGCGTGGCAATGCAAGCGCTTTTTGTGGCCATTTTGCAGATTTACAGAAATGGCTTTCAGAAATTCAAACTGCAAGCTGCACACTGGTGACAGAAATAATAGACTCACTCGCCTTATTTTGACGAGTTTGGGCTATATTTCTTTGATTTATTTAATGTTTAATATTTTTTTTTTATAAAAGTCTAGCTAGTTATACAATATACACCATCAGGGACGGATTTGAATATTTCTCACCCCTAGGCAATTCAGAAATTGCCGCCCTTGTTCTGATAAGAAAAATATTTTGAGGCAAAAGTATCAGTGCAGCTAACTCAACTCAAATTTTGCCACCCTACGCCCCTGCCCATGCCGACTTTACGGTAAATCCGCCACTGTACACCATATACATACATCCACGTTTCAAACTTTGTACCTACAAAAATTATAAATATTCCAAAAATGTTCACCAAAAACTTCAAACTTGTTTTCTTTTAATTTTTAGATTGTATTGTTTTGAAAAGAAAAATATATATTCTTTAATTTAATTTAATTTTTGATTATTATTTTCTTTGCTTTAAATTTAATTAGTTTCCTTCTTAATTTACTCTTGTTAATTTTTAGACGTTATTCTTTTTTTATTTAATTTAATTTTTAAGAACTTATTTTATTCGTTCTTTGAATTTTTGGATTTTACTGTTTATAAAAGAAAGATATTTTTTAGAAACTTGTTTTATCTTATTTTTCGTTTTTTAATTTATTTTTCTTTTGTTAATTTCATTTTCGTTTTGGATTTTATTGTTTTAAAAATAAAAATACATTTTTTGTATTACATTTTGTTTTAATTGATTTTTAGATTTTTTTTTTATTAAAAATATTTTAATTTTTTTTGGAATACCTACTATTTTAATTTTTTGTATGTTTTTTTCATTTTCTAATTTAATGTTTAGATTTTATTGTTATATAAAAAATATATATTTTTTAGTTTATTTTTTAATTGCCTGGTTATCAGGTTATCTGGTTAAAAAATATTCGTGGTGTAGAGTAGAGATGGGCACGGGCCTAAATTTTCAGGCCCGGCCCGGCACGAGTGCAAAAGCAACTTTCAAAAACACGCACAAGCCCGCACGTTAAGAATTTTAGTGGGGCCCGGCCCGGCCCGGCCCGGCTCGGAAATAAAGAGTGAAAAGTGTTTATGTCTATATGTATATTTACTTAAGCGAATCAATATTTTACATCAAAGATTTTTATAATATATTTTCTGGGAAGTAGAAAAAGTGGAAGGTATTTTATGTACAGATATGTATGTAAACAAAACTACTAAGTATCATATATTTTCTACCGGTTTCCAAATATTTATTTTTTTGCTTTTCTCTTATCAAAACAGTTTTAAATATATACTATTTTTTTATAAAAACAAAAGCTCATCTAAATTTTTAGTATTAGCAACTGGCTTTTTCGTGCGCTTTCGTGCTTTTATGAAATTTTACTGAACGCCCAGGCCCGCACGAGTTCGTGCTGACAGCAAATATTCCGGCCCGTACCCGCGAGCTTACGCAGGGGCCCGTCGGGCTCATCTCTAGTGTAGAGTATTGTTGTAAACTGAATGAAAAATATAACCACATAACCAGATAAGCTGATAACCAGACAGGTGTGAACAACCACATCGTTATTTATTTTTGCTTTATTTTCATTTCATTATTATTTTTTCTTTTTTCTAAATTTAATTTTCTGTTTTTATTGTTTTAAAAGGAAAAAAATATATATATTTTTTTTTTTATTTTATTTTAATTTAAAAAAGTTACTGCAAAAGGCGAACAGCAAAACACTATAAAAACCTAAGACAATAAATCAACAAATCGCTTTCGAGATATAATTTCAATACAGTTAAAGTGGAACTATAGTTGGAGTAAAAAGCTCGATTTTCGGAAATTAAAAATGCTTTCGAAAGTTTCTTTACATGTAAGATGTAACTGACAGACTTTTCAAAACTACTTGCGCCTTCCACGTCTACTAACCACTTTAGTGTGGCCATACATTCAAACATGCCCACACATACGCTTATCATATGTACATCCATACATACATACATACATACATACATACATAAATATGTGTAAATGCGCCAGCTGAGCTGCCTAAATTAATATTAATAAGATATGAATGTATGTATGAATGAATTTGTACATAAATTAAATTAAACTTAACAATAAGTATGAGCGTATGCAGAAAATTCACAAAATCACACTGAAGAAGCGTCAATTTTATGAACAATCTTCTCGTGTAGATCGTGCCGCACAAGTAACTTGCGAGATCGAACACGAAGGAGGCGAATGCCTATACATTGCTAAAATAGTTTTCCGTCGCCTTTAAAGATTGCCTTAAAAAACTTTCTATACCGACTACCGACAGCTGCGAGACTGAAAATAGAACTGGAGCTGGATGGCTTTTCTCCTTTAGTATAAAGCAAAGTTAATTCAAACAAAAGTCCTTGCCATATTTAAAGTAGCCGGCTGGAGAATTGACGAAAGGTAGCACGAATAACCAAGCTTCAAGAATAATCCAGGAATAGTTCCTTGAAGCGAAATTCCAGAAATTCCTGAAACAGAGGAGTGAGTACGAGCTCTGATAGGACTGATTACGGGACACAATCCTTGGGGACGACATACTTATTTTTGCTGGTTTTTCATCACTCCTCATCCCCTACTCTAAGGTACGTATTGTTACCTCAAATTCTTTACCACAATATTTTTTTTTAATTATTTTATTAGTTTGCTGGTATTTCAAGCGATATAAATATTGGTTATTCTCTGCTTTTATAATGTGGTCAGCGTATGCTTGTTCCTTGGTGAAACAGGGAGCTTCATATGTTGAGGGGTGAGTAGAGAAAACTTCTAAAACGACACTCAAAACTAATTTTGAGATGGACTGGGCACGCTATCGCTGCACGCAAAGAGAGTATAAGAGGCTGATTAGCTCTGAGAGGGCCTCTTTTAAGGAATAATGCAGCTGAATTCAAATCTTGGGACAAACGGCTAGGCTGGTAAAAGTTCTGAAGAAGGACCAAACCACAAAGTGGGATTCACTCAAGAGGCCTGATGGCGCTTTAACGCAGACTTGGATTCAGACTCTCCATGGAGAGAGAGGAATGCGAGGAATAACTGGTTTGTTGCCAGAACTGTGGAGAATGAAGTTGTCATAAAATATGCTATTGACTCTTGATATCACGGGTCCATCTCGGCCGGCTGTTTACAGGAAAGCGCAGACAATACTAAATATGATTGACACTTGGTGTGATGGAATTGGACTCACCCCCAACCAAAACTAGTGTTGTGCTCTTCACTAGAAGGGGAAGTTCGGATGGTCTCATTTCCCTCACATTTGAAGGAGTTACAATTCAGCCTCTCCCGAAGTGAAGTATCTAGGAGTAATTCCGGATACAAAACTATCGTGGAAATCTCATGTGGAACACAAGACCTCCAAGTCTTTGGGCAAAACGTGGGGTCTGTCACCAAAGGGAATCCTCTGGATTTATACCTCTATGATTAGACCCATAATCAGCTATGCGTCAGTGGTATGGTGGAGCTGATTCTCAATCAATAGCGAGCAAAAAGAAACGAATGTTGGTATAACACTGAGTGGGGCGAGGCGGAAACTGCTGGCAGCAGAGATCTGAGCACTCGTGCCTTTTCAATGTCACACACTGAGCCTAAAGCACAATGGTTTTTTCAACCAAGTTATGGTTTGATTTTTTCATGGCTAATAAGCCGATTGTAAGAAATGTGATTCAAGTTGAACATTTGAGAACAAATTGGTATGTATGACAGTGGCTGGACGTGCAGAGGTGCTGGCTGTTATTTGTTGGCTTCCAGCAGTACGAATGCCGTCAGCGCGATACATAATTTGTATTTTATTGTTATTTAAGGGGCATGAAATCAGTACAATGGACGGCATGTGGACTGAGTGCTGTTTTCTGTACGCGTTGAATTTTTTTTTTTTTTTTTTTTGATAAAAAGTGGTTAGCGAAGCCAGAGTTAGACTGATTCGGGCTAAATTTTTGCACTGCGGTCGAAGGTGTTCTGCGCAAAAATACTGTGCTCATCATTTTGCACACGGATGTATTCTTCTGAGTAACATTTTTTTACAGAAAATTGTATAGTTCCGAAATTGGCTTTTTTCAAAAAAATTTACGTTCTCCGTTTCATTTTTAATTGTAGTGACTATATAATACGTTTTTAAGCCACTATTATTTTTATCACTATTTGTTATTTGGGAGGAAGCGGGCGGTGGTATAACAGAAAAGACCCGAAAAATTGCAAAATATGTCTCGAGGTTTTTTTTTTTTTGAAAGCTGGAAACTCATCAATGACTGTATGTATCGTACAGACATTGCAACTTTGACTCGTATGAAGTGAATTTTGCATTACTTTTATTGTCGTTTAAGTTACGAGCCACCCTAGTAAAATCGAAAAATTCCTTTCACTTGGCAAAAAAAAAAATCGCATTACCGATTAACGAATAAAAATAAATATAGCCTTTAGTGATTACCTAAAGTCGCATATTTTTTTAAGGTGATACTTTTTCAAATAACGCCGCACTTACAAAATCGATTTTGTGCTGCTAGGGGCCATACTATCAATTTCGCCGACTATCGAAAGTGGTTTCGAACGTACTATGAATTTACAGAGTAACGCGTTGAAGGTTAAAATTTGACTTTTACAAACACACACACACTCGCACTCGCACGTACGCACGCGCGCCCGTTCGCACTTTTACAACGTGTACACAACGCTTTTAGCAGATGGAGGCGAATGAATGCCGCGCTACAAAAAACTGCTCCAAAATTCGGCCTACTTATGTACAGTGGACGCGACAATATGCTAAAAGCGGTACATATATACATACACATGTTTGTAGAATTTGCGAAGCGAGTAATCAACTAAATGGCAGGCAGTACGCCAGCCAGCATGAATAGGTAGAAACTAGAGCGGTGGGGCGGGGTGTTTGGGTCGCGTAGAGCGGGTGCACGCCATCTTCGGGTATTGTTGTTGCACATTGAATAATATTCAGCAAACAAAAATTGAATAAATAAAATAGGAATAAAAAAAAAAAAAATTTTGTTAATTAAGCTACGACATAAACGAGCGACAGTCAACAAGCGGCCGTCGCACAGTGGAGCAAAAAAGGTTGCTGTGGACAAATCAATTTTGAGAGCCCAAATATGAACCGATTTCAAGTTTCTTTTTTTTTTAAATAAGAGATAATTAAATTTCGCGTCGATCTATCCATGGCGATTTTTTTAAAAAGCTCTGGTTTTTTATTTATTTATGTTGAAAAATGAAAAAAAAAAGATTTTCACGTTTGAATGCTTCCAATTTTTTGAAAAATACTTGAAATAAATTTCAAATGCCTGCATTTATTTAAAAAAACTATTCATAGACATTTTTCCATAGGAAACATTTAATTAAAAAATATTTTCAATTTGGCATCTACTTGTATACTGATATATATTTTGAAAACGGTTTTTTCTAATCGAAAAATCGATATTTTTGAAATTTTCGACCTCGACTCTAGACCCTCAAAGGATGATAATAGAAGAAGAATAATTTCGATATATCAAGGGGGCGTGGCACCTCCCATACAAACTAAAGTTTTCAAACAACATATCTCTGGAAGTATTCATCGTAGAGTGCTGCAACTTAGTATAGAGATATATAATATCAACGCCAAACTCATGGAAAAAATGGAAGTTATTGAAGATGGGGGCGTGGCACCGCCCATACAAACTAAATTTCTCACATTAGAATGTGTATGTGGTGAGAGAAATTCAGTTTGTATGGGAGGTGCCACGCCCCCTTTTTCAATAACTCCCATTTTTTCCATAAGTTTGGCCTTGATATTATGTATCTCTGTACTAAATTGCAGCACTCGACGACGATGTATCGAAATTGCTTTTGATCTATTATCAGCTCTTCTTGAGCTTGAAATTAAATTCAAATATTTTCCAAAAAAAATGGAAGCATTCAAACGCAAATTTTTTGAACATAAATAAATAAAAAACAAGAGCTTTTTTAAAAAATCGCCGCATATAGATCGACGCGAAATTTAATTATCTTTTATTAAAAAAAAAGAAACTTGAAATCGGTTAATATTTGGGCTCTCAAAATTAATTTGTCCACTGCAACATTTTCTGCCCCACTGTGCGTCGCAGCATAGCCTCTCCCTCCCCTCCGTCCATCCACCTCCCGCTACCGACACTCAAGATGTTTGTTGTCTGCTGCCTAGCGGCTTACTGGCTGTGCTTGTGTGAACAATTGGAATAAATATATGTATATAAGTATGTACATAAATAAATATGTTTTTTGTTCAAATAATAAGTTTTTAGGCAATGTTTTTTTTCCAAAATTTGGTTGTTACTTAAATTGATATTTGCAAGCGTTTCATTATCAATTTGATTATGCCTTGTTTCTGCGTTTCTGTTCACTAGTTATTTGCCTTTTGCTTTATGGATGGTCGCGTATTTTCTATTGAATTCACTTGCTGTTTGCTTTTCGATTATTTTATAATTAATTAGTGTGTTATACTTCTGGCAGCTTTTATTCCCTGCTCAATCAATGCGCAAACATACTACACCCCGCGACAAAATGACAAGGTCACCCGGCTTGGGATGTTTATTATTGATTTTTTTTTTTAAATTAATCTTTTTACATAAGCTCATTGTCTAACAAAAAAATATAAAACGCGAATTTAAACTTGTAAAAAAGATAGAAAAATTCAAGAAAGTTGCACAAATATTTTGAAAAATTTTTTTGTTTTTCTAACGCGAAAGTTCATAAAAAAATCTCCCTTGCCAACTTTCATGGTGAAAAACTCTTTTGACAAAAATCACTTGTATAACATTTTGCTGGCGTTGCTCCAACAGTTCAAGTGAGCAAAGCACTAGTGTGCCATTCATGCAAACGGGGTTCGAATCAGCAGGAAGCAGAAGTTTTTATTCTTACTTAGTTAAGTTTTATTCATTATTTAACATAATTTTTTTTTAATTGTTAGATCTTATTGTTTTTGAAAGGATATTTCTGAAATTACGCTTAATTTTTAGAAACTTATCCTATTAACGTATTTTTTAAATTAATTTTTCCTACATTTAATTAAATTTCCTATTTTAATTTCTATTTTTTTTGGTGCTAAAAGAAAAATATTTTCCAAATTCTATTTAGTTTTTAAAAGCCTNAGTTTGTATGGGAGGTGCCACGCCCCCTTTTTCAATAACTCCCATTTTTTGCATAAGTTTGGCCTTGATATTATGTATCTCTGTACTAAATTGCACCTCTCGACGATGATGTATCGAAATTGCTTTTGATCTATTATCAGCTCTTCTTGAGCTTGAAATTAATTTGAAATATTTTCCAAAAAAATGGAAGCATTCAAACGCAAATTTTTTGAACATAAATAAAAAAAACAAGAGCTTTTTTAAAAAATCGNCTTTTTTTTTTAAACGAAAAATATACATTTCCTAAATTATATTTAACTTTTAGAACTTATCTTATGTTTCTGATTCTTTTAAACTAATTTTTCCGTGTTTTAATTTAATTTTCTTTTAATATTAAGATTTGTTGGTTATAAAGGGATGTTTTTTAAATTATATTTATTTTTATAAACTTATTTTATTAGATATTTTTTTTTAATAATTTAGTTATTTTTTTTTTAATTTTATCTTGTTTTAATTTGTAGATTTTATTGTGTTAAAAAGCAAAATATTTTTTTATTTTATTTTCTTTTCATTTTTAGATTTCACGGTTTTAAAAATGTTTATTTTTCAATTTCATTTCATTTTTAATGATTTTTTTTTATATATTTCATTTTTTTTAAGTAAATTTATTGTTTTTAAAAGAAAAAAAAATATCTGTATATTGCTTAAATTACATTGAATTTTTAGAAGCTTATGTATGTACATGTAGGCATTTTTTTAAATCTGTTTTTTCTTTTATTAATTTAATTTACTGTTAATTTCGATTTTAATTTAATTTTAAAAGGAGCTATTTTTTAAATTTATCTTAATTTTTAGAAACATATTTTATTACTTTTTCTTTTTATGATTTTATTTATTTTGTTCTTTTTTTAATTAAATTTTCTTTCAACTTGTAGATTTTATTGTGGTAAAAAGAAAAAAATATTTTTTTAATCTTAGTGCCTTATTATTTTTAGATTTTATTGTTTAAATAAGATTTTTTTAAATTTCATTCACTTTTAAAAACGTATGGCCTTATTCATAAAAAATAAAGTAAGTTGTAAGAGCTTTATAAAATGACGTTTTCATACGTTTTTCAGTTTATAAACCTTTTTAGAACTTTATTTTTTATGAATAAGGCCATTATTTTATATATTTTTCTTTTTGCTAAATTTAGTTTTATATAATTTTTTTTTTAAATATTACTTTTTATTGTTTAGTTTAACTTTAAGAAAACTTATTGCTTAACTAAAAACTAAATAACGCTAATATCTTCTCGTTAGCAGATCTTTCATTTATGTAAGAAGACAGAAAAGAGCTTTCAAGACAGTTTTTCTAAAAAAAAAAACTTAAATTTGGTTTTATATGGTTACTTTTATAACAAAATTAAAATAAATTTGAAAAAGAGTCGAAACCGGATGAATATATCATTTTGACGCGGGGTGTAGATATGCACATAAGTACATACATACATATTTACGTAAAATGTAAGCGCTGGGCGCTACTTAATTTCAATAAAATTTACAAATTTAACAATTAAATTCACTGCAGACGCTAAACAATCGCCGACGACCCAACGCACATAGCCGAATACTTTACTTTCATTAAAGGCAAAACAAAAAAAAACACACACAGCAGAAGCACGACGAAAGAATTCAAATTAATTCGTCAAGTAAAATTTGTGTCTCTTAAGCGCGCATTGCGTAGCGTATTCGGTCTGTACAAATTGCACTGCTGTTTTACCAAAAAAAATACGCCACGTCGCACCACTTCGCACTGCGCTGCACCGTTTTGTCTGTGAGCCGAGCTGGAGCTGGGATGCCGTACCGTATCTGTGTCCGCCACCCGTTAGCTAAACGCCAACTCGATCGCAAGCGTTTGTTGCTTTATTATTGATTGCGTTAAATTAATTTGAACGTTTCGAAGAGGAGTGCGCGCGCGTTGCGTCTCCGTGCCATCTACTTGGAGCTTTTGTCACTCACTGATTTGTCATTCGGGCATTTGCATGCACGTGCGCTCCACCATTCACAACCGCATCGCCGATTAGTGAGCGCGGCAGGCAGCCAGCATTGGCAGCGGCGGCGGCAGCAGCGTCACCAGTGAGCCAGCCAGCTAGCTTGCACGATAACCAGCAAGCGTTGTTACAATCGTAGCCGTTCAGTCTCCGTTACAATTACCGCTATTCAATCGAGTTTTACGAACAACTCTTCCAGCTCTGCTCTGCTCCTTAAAACGCTCCGTGGCGCTCTCGCGCGCACTAGCGTTTTTCGGTAGCGCAGCGACTTACGGCCTTTACTACCATTAGCGCGCTTGTTGAATATTTTTGGGGTTCGCGAAGCTCAGCTTAGAGCATGTGTTCGTCTGGGAGGTCGACAGACAGATAACTCAAATTTGTTGAAGGTATTCAGTGAAAAAAAAAAATTAAGAAACAATAAAATCGTGTAAGGTTGTGCGATGATCGGTGGTTGTCTTGCAAGTGCTTGGTGGATTTGAGTCGCTTTCGTTTTGCGAAAATATCTTAGCAAAGCTTGGTTAGCAAAAGTAGCCAGCAAAAAATAAAAAAAACAAAAAAAAAATATAGAATCGAAAGGTAATTATAGGCTATGTATTGCCATTGGATTTTGGAGTGTTTGGCTTACATATGTACATATGTATGCACATTTATGTATATGCAATTGTATCCATTAGGTTGCCTCAGCTGCCGCAAAAAAAAGGAATGGATTCTCCTAGCCCAAAGCGAATTACTTAGTTTGATCTCTTTTATGGTCCTCTTTAAAATTTTTTGTTCACTTATGGCCTTCTTTCGGCGCAGAACGCATTTCCGCGCAAATGACCACCAGCCGCTATTCGAAAAAGAAAGCGCGTAATCCCCCTTTTTTCATAGAAAAAAATCCAGAAAAGAAGTATAAGTATTTTCTAATATATTTAGATAATTTTGTTGCACGAGCTGTATTTTTCTCTCCTTTTTTATGTTAAACTTTGTTTGTAAACTTATCTTAGTCTCAATCTTATTTCCTTTCTTTATCTTAATTTTTTGGTTGTTGTTGTTTCCAACAGCGTGGCTGTATGATTTATTTTGGAACGAATTTTCGTCATCCCTTGTCAAATTTGGTTTGGAGACAAACCGGTTTCGGCGTTGTGCCATCTTCAGTGTCATTTTTCGTTCTGGATAATTTTTGTTAGTTACTCGTATTTATGCTCCTTATTAATTACTTCTTTCTTTTATTAGGTACGTATTCTTAGTTTTGCAGTATTTGTGGTGCTCAATAGATAGATGCATTGTTCTGGCTTGTTTTTGCTGGCAGGCAGAAGGCCGTGATTTTTGCCTTCTTTGTTTTGGTAGTTGGTGTATTCCCTTCCATGTATATCCTTAATATTTTGTTGTTGTAATTTTTCTTCTCGTACAGTAGTTTTGGAGGTTTAAACAGTTCGTCCGATACAGTATTTATTTGCTCATTTATTATTTGTCCTTTGAAGGTCTTTTGTTTATATATTTCCATTTTTTCTAATATATTCAATCTTTATCCTTTATGTTGTACACGGAGGATTTCTGTTATTTGTTCAATCTTCATAGGTGCGCATTTATTTTTGATCATGTGATTTGCGAAGTTCGATTCTGTTGTAGCCTCTGGTTTTCGTTTTTTCTTATCCCTTAATCCCTTATGTGTCCTCGATACCTTGTTCTTATATTTCGTCCGGTTTGTCCTATGTAGCTGTATCGGCTCTCGCAGGTTAACTTGTAAACACCCTGTTTATCTAGCGGGTCTTCCTCGCTTATTTTCTCTTTCAATATTCTTCCCACAGTGTTCCTTGTTTTGATTGATGCCGGAATGTCGTACTTATCAAAGAATTTGGCAAGTTTATAAGATGTCTTTCCCGTGTGAGGTAGAACTGCCCAAGTTTTTTTTTATTGTTTTCCGCTGTGCTTGTCTTTTTCGATTTTGTGTCCTTTCTTAACTTTTTAACCAGGCCTCCTTTATATCCGTTATTTCCCGCAATGGCATAAATTGTATCCAGCTCATTCTTGTAGTCTCTTCTGTTAGAGGGGTCCTTTCATGCCTCGTTATTAGTTGTCTAAGTGCTACATTTTTGTGTTGCTGTGGATGGTTCGAGCTGTTATGTATTATTGTATCTGTGGCTGTTGGTTTCTTGTATATTTCTCTATCTTGCTCGTGTTATTGTTTATTTTAATTGTTAAATCCAGATATTTCATCTTTTTTTCCTCTTCCGCTTCCATATTGAATTTTATATTCTGGTGTTGTGATAGTCGAGTATCTGCTTCTCTTTGTTTCCCTCTATTAGACATATTACATCATCGACATATCCCGCGTAGAATTTTACTCCTAGGTTGGTCGATAGGTTTTCC